>NC_044561.1:40393641-40430622 GCF_007565055.1 Rhinopithecus roxellana | reverse complement strand
GTGTGAATTCATGTTACACAGTTCGACCTTTCTTCTATGGAGCAGTTGTAGTAGTTCTGCGTCAACTCAGAAGGGACTCTTGGATCGCTTTGAAAGGCATATGGGACAAAGGACAACAATCCTCAGATAAAAAACTAAGAAAGAAGCTTTTATGGGAATCTTCTTTGTGATCGGGACTTCATCACCACGCGTTACACTACTCTTTCACGCGCCGTTTCCTCGCACTGTTATAGTGGATTCTGGGAAGGGCTATTATTGATTGCTCTGGAACCCTGGTAACAAAAGAAATATCCTCAGATAAAAACTAGCAGAAGCTGTATGACCACAACTGCTATGCTGGAGAGTCAGTCTATCTCACAGAGATACACATTCTTTACATTGATAAGTTTGCTAAGGACTGTTTTTCATGCAATCTGCTGTGGATTATTCCGGGGGCTTGAGTCCTACATTGAAAAATGACATATTCTCAGACAGAGCGTGGAGGAGAAGCCCTGAGAAACTGCTTCTGTGATGTGTGAATTATTCACAAAGTTCACACTGTCTTTCATTGAGCAGTTTGTTACTCTGTTTTCTTGGACTCTCGCAATGGGATTTTTGGACGCCTTGAGTCCTAAGGGTGAAAAATAAATCTCCTCTTATAAAAAAATTAGAAAAAAGAAGTTTTTGAGAAACACTGCTTTTGGATGTGTGAATTTCATCTCACAGTCTAACAATTTCTTTCATGTAGTTGTTGTCTAGCACTCTTTTGTGGATCTGAGAAGGGATCCTTGGATGCTTTGACGCTATGGTGGGACAAAGGAAGTATTCCTCACGATAAAAATAGATAGAAGCTTTCTGAGAAATGTTTGTTACGGTGAATTCCATTTCCAGTAAGTTACACCCTCTCTAAGGAGGAGTCTTGGCTAGGCACCTTTTGTGGAGTCTCCAGAGTGATATTTGGAACGCCTTGACTCCCAGATGAAAAATTAAAATATCCTCAGATAAAAACTGGAGAGAGCGTTTCTGAGAAATGCCGTTGGGATGTGTGAATGCACTCAGCGTGCTGCAAGCCGTTTTCATTGGACGTTTACTAACAATATTATGCAGAATCTGCAAGACGATATAAAGGAGCACATGAGGGCTGTGTTTAAAAAGGAACTATACTCAGCTAAAAACAATAAAAGAAGCTTTTGAGAACCTGCTTCTGATGTGGAATTTTCTTACAGCGTACACCACTCTTTCATGGAGTCATTTCTTCGCACTTTTTGTGGCCTCTGAGAAGGTGTACTTTTTAACACTTTGAAAACCTCCGTGACACGGAAAATCCCTTCAAATAAAAGTAGAAAGAAGGTTTCAGAGAAATTGATTTTTGATGTTTGACTTATCTCACAGAGTTTCACCCATTCTTCTCATTGAGGTTGCTAACACGTTTTCGCAGAATCTGAAATGTGCGATTCAGTGCCGCCTTGATGCTCTGGTGAAAAAGGAAACATATCCTCAGATAAAACTATTAAGAAGCTTTATGAAAAGTTCTTTCTGATGTGTGAATTCCACCACGGAGTTACAGCTTCTTTTCTTGGATCGGTTTGTAAAAACACCTGTTTTGCGGAACTGCCCAGGGATATATTGACAGTGATTGAGGCCATGGTAGTAAGGAACTATCCTCAGCTAAAAAACTAGAAAGAGATTCTCGAGAAACTGCTTGTGATGTGTAAATCCACTCTCACAGTATTACACTGCTTCTTCTCATGAGCAGTTTGCTAACACTGTTTTCTTGAAATGTGCAATGGGATCTTTTGGGAGTGCATTGACACTTAAGGTGACATGACAAATATTCACTAGAAAACAGTAGAAAGACGCTTTATGAGACAAACCGCTTTGTCGATGTGTTACTTCATCTCCACAGAGTTTACCTGCTTATTTTCCTTGAGCAGTTTGATAACACTGTTTTCGGTATCTGGCAGTCGGGTCAATGCGGCGTGCATTGACGCCTATGGTGATGCAGGACTATCTAGATATTAACCAAAGAAGCTCTTGAGAAAATGCTTGGCGATGGTGAACTCATACACAGACGTAACACTGTTTTTTCAAGTGAGCAGTTTTCTAACACTGTTTTCTTGAATCTGCCGTGGGTTAATTCGGAGTGCACATGAAGCTTATGGAGACCAGTGAATATAATCAGACCAAAAAAACAAAGAGACGCTTCTGAGAAATGCTTTATGAGGTGTGTCTTCATCTCACAGAGATACGTGGTTTTTCATTGGCCGTTTGCTACATGTTTTTGGCATTGAAAGGGGATATTAGGAGTGCATTGCATTTAAGGTGAGCCAATGAAATACCTCTCATATAAACAACTCGAAAGAAGCTTCTGAGAAACAGAAATGTTGTGATTTGTGCATTCCATCTCCACAGAGTACACGATTGTTTTCAGGAGCGTTTGTAGCACTGTTGGGGGAATCTGAGAGGGCGAATACTTTCGATCACCTTGATGCCTATGGTGACAACAGAAATACTCTTCTAGATAAACCACTGCAAAGACAGCCATCTCTACTCTTGTTGTTTTCAAAACAAAAAAAATTTGTTTTGATGTGTGAATTCATCTCACAGAGTTACAGCTTTCTTTCCTTGGAGCAGTTTTCTAACCCTGTTTTCATTGAATCTGCAAAGGGATGATTGGGAGTGCATTGAGGCCTATGATGAAAAAGGTATAAAACAAGATAAAAACAAGAAAGACACTTTCTGAGAAATTGCTTTGTGATGTGTGAATTCATCCCACAGCGTTACACTGTTCTTTTCATAGAAGAGTTTGCTAACACCATTTTCATGGAATCTGCAATAGTATATTTTGGAGCGTATTGAAGCTTATGGTAACAAAGGAAATATCCTCAGACAAAAACTCGAAAGAAGCTTTCAGAGAAACTTTTTTGTGATTTGTGAATTCATCTCATAGAGTTATGTCATTCTTTCTATGGAGCAGTTTGGTAGCATTGTTTTTGGGGAATCTGAGAAGGGATATTTTAGATCACTTTGAAGCCTATGGTGACAAAGGAAATATCCTCAGATAAAAACTAGAAAGAAGTTTTCTGAAAAATTTCTTTGTGGTGTGTGAATTCATCTAACAGAGTTATAGCTTTCTTTTCTTGGAGGTGTTCGCTAATACTGTTTTTGTGGAATCTGCAAAGAGATATTTGGGAGTACATTGAGGCCTATCTTGGAAATGGAAGTATCCACAGATAAAAATAGAAAGAATCTTTCTGAGAAACTGCTTTGTGATATGAGAATTCATCAAACAGAGTCACACCATTCTTTTAATTGAGTAATTTGTTAAAATTGCTTTCATGGAGTCTGCAATGAAATATTTTGGAGTGCATTGAAGCTTACAGTGCCAAAGAAATATTCTCAGGCAAAATCCGGAAAGAAGCCTTCTGAGAAATTGTGATTTCTGAATTCATCTCACAGAGTTACATGATTCTTTTCATGGAGCAGACTTTTAGCACCGTGTTCGTGGAATCTGAGAAATGATATTTTGGATTGCATTGAAGCCTATGGTGACAAAGGAAATATCCTCAGACAAAAATTAGAAAGGTGTTTTCTGAGAAAGATCTTTGTGTTGTATGAATTCATCTCACAGAGTTACAGCTACCTTTTCATGGAGCAGTTTAATAACACTATTTTCGTGTAAATTGCAAAGGTATATTCGGGAGCGCATTGAGGCCTATCTTGAAAAAGGAAATATCCACAGAGAATTGCTAGAAAGAAGCTTTCTGAGAAACTGCTTCATGATGTGTGAATTCATCTCACAGAGTTACACCATTCTTTTCATTGGGTAGTTTGCTAATTAACACTGTTTTCGTTGAATCTGCAATGAAATATTTCAGAGCACATTGAACCTTAAGGTGACAAAGGAAATATCCTCAGGCAAAAAACTAGAAAGAAGCTTTCAGAGAAACTGCTTTGTGATTTGTGAATTAATCTCACAGAGTTGCACAACTCTTTTCATGGATCAGTTTTTAAGCACTGTTTTGGGGGAATCTGAGAAGTGATATTTTGGATCACATTGAAGCCTATGGTGACAAAGGAAATATCCTCAGATAAAAACTAGAAAGAAGCTTGCTGAGAAAGTTCTCTGTAATGTGTAAATTCATCCCACAGAGTTGTAGCTAACTTTTCATACAACAGTTTGCTAACACTGTTTTAGTGGAATCTAAAGGGATATTTAGGAGCACATTGAGGCCTACCTTGAAAAATGAAGTATCCACAGAATAAAACTAAAAAGAAGCTTTCTGAGAAACTGCTTTGTGATGTATGAATTCATCCCACAGAGTTACAGCTATCTTTTCACGCAACAGTTTGCTAACACTGTTTTAGTGGAATCTGCAAAGGGACATTTAGGTGCGCATTGAGGCCTATCTTGAAAAATGAAGTATCCACAGAATAAAGCTAAAAAGAAGCTTTCTGAGAAACTGCTTTGTGATTGTGAATTCATGTCACAGAGTTACAGTGTTCTTTTCATTGAGTAGTTTGCAAACACTGTTTTCGTGGAATCTGCCAAGGAATATATGGAAGCACATTGTGGTCAATGGTGAAAAAGAAAATTGGCTCAGACATTAACTAGAAAGAAGCTTTCTGAGAAACTGCTTTCTGATGTGTGAATTCGTCTCATAGAGTTACATGATTCTTTTCAATGAGCAGTTTGCTAGCACTGCTAGCACTGCTTTCATGGAATCTACAAAGGGATATTTCAGATTGCATTGAAGCTTAAGGTGACAAAGGAAATAGCCTTATGTAAAAACTAGAAAGATGGTTTCTGAGAAAAAACGTTTTGATGTGTGAGTTCATCTCACAGAGTTACACGATTTTCTTCATGGAGCAGTTCGGTTGCACTGTTTTCAGGTAATCTGAGAAGGGATATTATGGATCTCATTGAAGACTGAGGTGACAACAGAAATATCCTCAGATAAAAACTAGAAAGAAGCTTTCTGAGAAAGTTCTTTGTGATGTGTCAATTCGTCTGACACAGATACACTGTGCTTTTCATTCATCAGTTTTTTTATCACTGTTTTCATGGAATCTGCAATAGAGTATTTGGGAGTGCATTGAAGCCTATGGTGACAAAGGAAATATCCGCAGATAAAAACCAAAAAGAAGGTTTCTGAGAAAGTTCTTTGTGATGTGCGAATTCGTCACAAAGAGTTACAGCTTTCTGTTCATGAAGCACTTTGCTAACACTGTTTTCGAGGAATCTGCAAAGGGATTTATGGGAACGAATTGAGGCCTATGGTGAAAAAGGATATATCCTCAGATAAAATCTAGAAAAACTTTCTGAACAATGCTCTATGATATGTGAATTCACCTCACAGGGTTACATTGTTCTTTTCATAGAGTAGTTTGCTAAAACTGTTTTCTTGGAATCTGCAGTGGGATATTACGGAGTGTATTGAAACTTATGGTGACATAGTATATATCCTCATAGAAAAAATAGCAAGAAGCTTTCTGAGAAACTGCTTTGTGGTGGGTTTATTATCTCAGAGAGTTATGAGATTTTTTTTATGTATCAGTTTGATAACACTGTTTCTGGGGAATCTAAGACGGGATAATTTGGATCACATTGAAGATTATGGTGATAAAGGAATTATCCTCAGATACAAACTAGAAAGAAGCTTTCTGAGAAAGTTCTTTGTGATCTGTCAATTCATCTCACAGAGATAAACTGTTCTGTTCATTGAGTAATTTGATAACACTGTTTTTGTGGAATCTGCAATAGGGTATTTGGGAGGGTATTGATGCCGATGGTGACAAAGGAAATATCCTCAGGAAAAAAAAAAAAAAAACACAGAAAGAAGCTTTCTGCTCAACTGCTTTGTGATGTGTAAATTTACCTCACAGAGTTATAGTGTAATTTTCATTGAGCAGTTTGCTGACATGTTTTCTTGGAATCTGCAATGGGATATTTCGGAGCAAATTGAAACTTATGGTGACAAAGTAAATATCCTCAGAAAAAATCTGGAAAGAAGCATTCTGAGAAACAACTTTGTGATTTGTGAATTCTTTCCACAGAGTTACACGATTCTGTTCATGGATCAGTTTGATAGCACTGTTTTTGGAGTATCTGAGAAAGGATATTTTGTATCACATTGAAGCTTATCGTGACAAAGGAATTATCCTCAGATAAAAACTAGAAAGAAGCTTTCTGAGAAACTTCTTTTGATGCATGATTTCATCTCCCAGTCTTACACCTTTCTTTTGATGGAGAAGTTCACTAACACTGCTTTCGTGAAATCTGCAAAGGGATATTTGGGAGCGCTTTGAGACCTATACTGATAAAGGAAATATGCTCAGATATAAACTAGAAAGAAGCTTGCATCCATGTCCCTACAAAGGACGCAAACTCATCCTTTTTTATGGCTGCATAGTATTCCATGGTGTATATGTGCCACATTTTCTTAATCCAGTCTGTCACAGATGGACATTTGGGTTGATTCCAAGTCTTTGCTATTGTGAATAGTGCCGCAATAAACATACGTGTACATGTGTCTTTGTAGTAGACTAATTTATAATCCTTTGGGTATATACCCAGTAGTGGGATGGCTGGGTCATATGGTACATCTAGTTCTAGATCCTTGAGGAATTGCCATACTCTTTTCCATAATGGTTGAACTAGTTTACAATCCCACCAACAGTGTAAAAGTGTTCCTATTTCTCCACATCCTCTCCAACACCTGTTGTTTCCTGACTTCTTAATGATTGCCATTCTAACTGGTGTGAGATGGTATCTCATTGTGGTTTTGATTTGCATTTCTCTGATGGCGAGTGATGATGAGCATTTTTTCATGTGTCTGTTGGCTGTATGAATATCTTCTTTTGAGAAATGTCTGTTCATATCCTTTCCCCACTTTTTGATGGGGTTGTTTGTTTTTTTCTCGTATATTTGTTTGAGTTCTTTGTAGATTCTGGATATTAGCCCTTTGTCAGATGAGTAGGTTGCAAAAATTTTCTCCCATTCTGTAGGTTGAGTGTTCACTCTGATGGTAGTTTCTTTTGCTGTGCAAAAGCTCTTTAGTTTAATTAGATCCCATTTGTCAATTATGGCTTTTGCTGCCGTTGCTTTTGGTGTTTTAGACATGAAGTCCTTGCCCATGCCTATGTCCTGAATGGTACTACCTAGATTTTCTTCTAGGGTTTTTATGGTATTAGGTCTAACATTTAAGTCTCTAATCCATCTTGAATTAATCTTCGTATAAGGGGTAAGGAAAGGATCCAGTTTCAGCTTTCTACTTATGGCTAGCCAATTTTCCCAGCACCATTTATAATACCACACATCTACAGCCATCTGATCTTTGACAAACCTGAGAGAAACAAGAAATGGGGAAAGGATTCCCTATTTAGAAAGAAGCTTTAAGAGAAACTGCTTGGTGATTTTTGAATTCATCTCAAAAAGTTACACTGTTCTTTTGAGCAGTTT
This sequence comes from Rhinopithecus roxellana, assembly GCF_007565055.1. Taxonomy (NCBI): domain Eukaryota; kingdom Metazoa; phylum Chordata; class Mammalia; order Primates; family Cercopithecidae; genus Rhinopithecus; species Rhinopithecus roxellana. Next base: position 40,423,181 of record NC_044561.1, on the reverse strand, counting down.
GCTAGCACTGTTTTCTTGGAGTCCGCAATGGGATACTTCAAAACGCATGAAAGATTATGGTGAGGAAGGAAATATCCTCATATAAAAAATAGACAGAAGCTTTCTGGGAAACCGCTTTTTGATGTATTATTCATCACCCAGCATTACATGACTCTTTTCATGGATTTATTTTGTATCACTGTTTTTGGGTAATCTGAGAAGGGATATTTGGGATTGCATTGCAGCCTTAGGTGAAAAGGAAATATCCTCTGATCAAAACTACAAAGAAGCTTTCTGAGAAAGTTCTCTGTGATGTGCAAATTCATCTCCTAGAGTTACACCTTTTGATTCAAGGAGCAGTTTGCTAACACTGTTTTTGTGGAATCTGCAAAGGGATATTTGGGAGCACATTGAGGCCTGTAGTGAAAAAAGAAATATCTTCATATAAAAACCAAAAAGATGTTTCTGAGGAACCACTGTGTGATGTGTGAATACACATCACAGGGTTACACAGTTATTTTCATTGATCAGTTTGCCTACACTCTTTTCTTGGAATCTGCAATGGGATATTTCAGAGTGCATTGAGTCTTATGGTGACAAAGGAAATATCCTCAGAGAAAAAATAGAAATAAGCTTTTGGAGAAATCACTTTGAGTTGTGTTACTTCATCTCACAGAGATACATGATTCTTTTCATGGATCAGATTGGTAGCATTGTTTTTGGTAAATCTGACAAGGGATATTTTGGATTGTATTGAAGCCAACAGTGACAAAGGAAACATCCGTAGAAAAAACTAAAAAGAAGCTTCATGAGAAAGTTCTTTGTGATGTGTGATTTCATCTCAGAGTTTACACCTTTCCTTTCACGGAGCAGTCTGTTAATAGTATTTAGGTGGAATCTGCAAAAGGATATTTGGGAGTGCATTGAGGCCTACAGTGAAAAAGGAAATATCCTCAGATAAAAGTTAGAAGGAAACTTTCTGAGCAACTGCTTTGTGATCTGTGAATTCATCTCACAGAGTTACACCGTTGTTTTCATTGAGCAGTTTGATAGCACAGTTTTTGTGGAATCTGCAATAGGATATTTGGGAGTGCATTGAAGCTTATGGTGATAAGGAAAATATTCTCAGATAAAAATTAGAAAGCAGCTTTCTGAGCTACTGCTTTGTGATACATGAATTCATCTCACAGAGTTACACTGTTCTTTTGATTGAGCAGTTTGCTAACCCTCTTTTCTTGGAATCTGCAATGGGATATTTTGGAGTGCATTGAAGCTTAGGGTAACAAAGGAAATATACTCAGACAAAAACTAGAAAAATCTTTCAGAGAAGCTGCTTTGTGATTTGTGAATTTATCTCACCGATTTACATGATTCATTTCATGGAGCAGTTTGACAGCACTGTTTTGGGGGAATCTGAGAAGAGATATTTTGGATCGCATTGAAGCCTATGGAGACAAAGGAAATATCCTCAGAGAAAAACTAGAAAGCAGCTTCTTGAGAAACTTCGTTGTGATGTGTGAATTTGTCTCACAGAGTTACACATTTCTTTTCATGGAGCACTTTACTAACACTCTTCTCATGGAATATGCAAAGTGATATACGGGATTGCATTGAGTCCTAAGGAGAAAAAGGAAATATCCTCAGATAAAAATTAGAAAGAAGCTTTCTGAGAAACTGCTTTGAGATGTGTGAATTCATCTCACAAGATCACACCATTCCTTTCATTCAGCAGTTTCATAACACTGTTTTCGTGGAATCTGCAATACGCCATTTTGTAGCACATTGAAGCCTATGGTGACAAAGGAAATATCCTAGATAAAAACCAAAAAGATGCTTTCCGAAAAACTCCTTTGTGAAGTGTGAATTTATCTCAGAGAGTTACACTGTTCTTTCAATTCGGCAGTTTACTAACACTGTTTCCTTGGAATCTTCAATGGGATATTTCGGAATGCATTGAAGCTTACGGTGACAAAGAAAATATCCCCAGAAAAAAACTAGAAAGAAAATTTCTGAGAAAATACTTTCTGATTAATGAATTCATCTCACACTGTTACTGGACTCTGTTCATGCAAAGTTTGGTAGCACTGTTTTTGGGGAATCTGAGTAGGGATATTTTAGATCGCTTTGGAGCCTATGGTGACAAAGGAAATATCTTTAGATAAAAACTAGAGAGTAGGTTTCTGAGAAACTTCTTTGTAAGGTGTTAATTCATCTCACAGGGTTACACCTTTCTTCTCACATAGCAGTTCACTAACACTGTTTTCATGGCATCTGCAAAGTGATATTTGGGAGCAGGTTGAGGTCTATAGTGAAAAACGAAATATTCTCAGATAAAAACGAGAGAGAAGCTTTCTGAGAAACTGCTTTGAGATGTGATAATTCATCTCTCAGTGTAATACGATTCTTCTCATGGATCAGGTTAGTTCACTGTTTTGGGGAATCTGAGAAAGGATATTTTGGATCACATTGAAGCCTATGCTGACAAAGGAAATATCCTCACATAAAAACTAGAAAGAAGTTTTCTGAGAAAGTTCTTTGTGATGTGTGAATTCACCTCACAGAGTTACACCTTCCTTTCCATGGAGCAGTTTGCTAAGACTGTTTTCATTGAATTTGCTGAGGGATATTTGGGAGTGCATTGAGGCATATAGTGAAAAGGGCAATATGCTCATATAAAAACTATAAAGAAGGTTTCTGAGAACCTGCTTTGTGATGAGTGAATTCATCTCACAGAGTAACACCTTTCTTTTCATTGAGCAATTTGATAATACTGTTTTCATGGAATCTGTAATATTATATTTGGGAACACTTTGAAGCCTATGGTGACAAAGGAAATATCCACATATAAAAACCAAAAAGATGCTTTCTGAGAAACTGCATTTTGATGTGTGAATACATCTGATAGTGTTAAACTTTCCTTTCAATTGAGCAGTTTACTAACACTGCTTTCTTGGAATCTTCAATGGGATAATTTGGAGTGCTTTGAAGCTTATGGTAACAAAGGATATATCCCCAGACAAAAAGTAGAAAGAAGCTTTATGAGAAAACGCTTTATGTCTTATTAATTCATCTCACAGTGTTACATGATTTTTTTCATGGATCATTTGTTAGCACTGTTTTGGGGGAATCTGAGAAGGGATATTTTAGATCTCATTGAAGCCTGTGTTGACAAATGAAATATCCTCAGATAAAAACCAGAAAGAAGCTTTCTGAGAAAGTCGTTTGTGATGTGTGAATTCACCTCATAGTGTTACACCATTCTTTCATGGATCAGTTTGTTAACACTGTTTTCGTGGAATCTGCAATAGGATATTTGCTAGCGCATTGAAGCCTATGGTGACATAGGAAATATCCTCAGATGAAAAGCAAAAAGAAGCTTTCTGAGAAACTGCTTTGTGATGTGTGAATTCATCTCACAGAGTTACACTGTTCTTTTCATTGAGTAGTTTGCTACGACTGTTTTCTTGGAATCTGCAATGGGATATTTTGGAGCACATTGAAGCTTATGGAGACAAAGAAAATATCCTCAGACAAAACTAGAAAGAATCATTCTGAGAAACTGCTTTGTGATTTGTGAATTTATCTCACAGAGTTACATGATTCTTTTCATGGATCATTTTGGTTGCACTGTTTTTGGGAAATCTGAGAAGGGATATTTGGGATCTCACTGAGGCTTATGGTGACAAAAGAAATATCCTCAGATAAAATCCAGAAAGAATCTTTCTGAGAAAATTCTTTGTGATGCGTGCATTCATCTCACCGAGTTACACCATTCTTCACATGGAGCAGCTTGCTAACACTGTTATCATGTAATATTCAATGGGATATTTCGGAGCACATTGAAGCTTATGGTGACAAAGGTAATATCCTCAGACAAAAACTAGAAAGAAGCTTCCTAAGAAACTGCTTTGTGATTTGTGAATTCATCTCACAGAGTTACGCGAATCTTTTCATGGAGCAGTTTGGTAGCATGGTTCTTGGGCAATCTGAGAAGGGATCTTTTGGATCGCATTGAAGCCTATGGCGACAAAGGAAATATCCTCAAATAAAAACTAGAAAGAAGCTTTCTGAGAAACTGTTTCATGATGTGTGAATTCATCACACAGAGTTACACCATTCTTTTCATTAAGCAGGTTTGATAACCCTTTTTTGTGTAGTCTGCAAATGGATATTTGGGAGCACAGTGAAGCCTATGCTGACAAATGAAATATCTTCAGATAAAATCCAAAAAGCAGCTTTCTGACAAATGGCATTGTTATGTGTGAATTCACCTCACACAGTTACAAAGTTCTGTTCATCGAGCAGTTTCATAACACTGTGTTCGTGGAATCTGCAAAGGGATATTTTGGAGTGCATTGAAGCTTAAGGTGATAAAGGAAATACCCTCATATAAAAACTAGAAAAAAGCTTTCTGAGGAAATGCTTTCTGATGTGTAAATTCTACTCGCAGAGTTACATGAGCCTTTTCATGGAGCAGTTTGGTAACACTGTTTTTTTTGGAATCTGAGAGGGGACAATTTAGATCGCCTTGAAGCCTATGACAACAAAGGAAATATCCTCAGATAAAAACTAGAAAGAAACTTTCTAAGAAACTTCTTTGTGATGTGTGAAATCATCTCACAGAGATACACATTTCTTTCCATGGAGTCACTTCGTAACAGTGTTTTCCTGGAATCGGCAACTGGGATATTTTTGAATGCAATGAGGCCTATGGTGTAAAAGGAAATATCCTTTGATAAAAACTAGAAAGAAGCGTTCTGAGAGAATGTTTTGTGATGTGTGAATTTTGTGATGTAGGACATATCCTCAGAAAAAAACAGGAAGGAAGCTTTTGTTTTGTGATGTGTGAATTAATCTCACAGATTTACACCTTTCTTTTCATGGAACATTTTACTAACACTGTTTTCGTTTAATCTGCAATGGGATATTACGAGTGCATTGAGTGCTATGGTGAAAAAGGAAATATACTCAGTTAAAAACTGGAGAGAAGCCTTCAGAGAAATCACTTTCTGATGTGTGAGTTGATCTCACAGAGTAACACCATTCTTTCATTGAGCAGTTTGCTAAATCTATTTTCGTGGAATTTGCAATGGGATATTCGGGAACTCATTGAGGTCGATGATGAAAAAGGAAATGTAGAAACTGCTTTGTGATGTGTGAATGCATCTCACAGAGTTACACCAATCATTCATGGAGGCGTTTGCTAGCACTGTTTCTGTGGAATCTGAGAAGGGACATTTCTGATCACTTTGAATCCTATCATGACAAAGGAAATATCCTCAGATAAAAACTGGAAACAAGCTTTCTGAGAAACTGCTTTGTGATGTGTGAATTCATCTCAGAGTTACACTACTCTCTCATGGAGCCGTTTGCTAGCACTGCTTTTTTGGCATCTGGGAAGGGATATTTCAGATCGCTTTGAAACCTATAGTGACAAAGGAAATATAATCAGATAAAAACTAGTAGGAAGCCTTCTGAGAAACTGCTTTTGATATGTGAATTAATCTCACAGATTTACACTATCCTTTTCATGGAGCAGTTTGTTAGCACTGCTTTTGTGGAATCTGAGAAGGGATATTTCAGATTGCATTGAATCCCATGGTGAAAAAGGAAATATCCTTCGATAAAAACTAGAAAGAAGTTTTCTGAGAAAAAACTTTGTGATGTGTGAATTCATTTCACAGACTTATACAACTCTTTCATGTTGCAGATTGCTAGCACTGTTTTTGTGGAATCTGAGAAGGGATATTTTGGATTGCTTGAAGCCTGTGGTGACAAAAGAAATATCCTCATTGAAAAACTAGAAAGAGGTTTTCTGATAAATTGCTTTGTGATGTGTGTAGTCATCTCACAAAGTTGCAACATTATTTTCCTGTAGCAGTTTAGTAACATTGTTTTACTTTAACTGCAATGGGATATTGCTAGTGCAATGAGTGCTATGGTGAAATAGGAAATATCCTCAGAAAAAAACTGGAGAGAAGCCTTCGGAGTAACTGCTTTGTGATGTGTGAATTCATCTCACAGAGTTACACCAATCTTTCATGGAACCATTTGCTAGTACTGTTTTGGGGGTATCTGAGAAGGGATACTTTTGATAGCTTTGAACTCTATGGTGACAAAGGAAATATCCTTAGATAAAATCTAGAAAGCAGCTTTCTGAGAATCTGCTTTGTGATGTGTGTATTCATCTCACAGAGTTACACTACTCTTTCATGGATCAGTTTGCTAGCACTGTTTCTGTGGAATCTGAGAAGGGATATTTTGGATTGCGTTGAATCCCGTGGTGAAAAAAGGAAATATCCTCCAATAAAAACTAGAAAGAAGCTTTCTGAAAAACTGCTTTGTGATGTTTGTATTCGTCTCACAAAGTTACACCGTTCTTTTCATTTGCAATGGGATATTGTGAGCACATTGAGTGCTCTGGTGAAAAAGGAAATATCCTCAGATAAAAACTGGACAGAAGCCTCCGGAGAAACTCCTTTGTGATGTGTAAATACATGTCACAGAGTTACATCGTTCTTCCACTGAGAAGCTTGCTAACACTGTTTTCGTGGAATCTGCAACTTGATATTCAGGAGGGCATTGAAGCCTGTGTTTAAAAAGGAAATATCCTCGGATAAATACAAGAAAGAGGTTTTCTGAGAAACTCCTTTGTGATGTGTAAATTCATCTCACAGATTTACACTACTCTTTCATGGAGCAGTTTGCTAGCCCCGTTTTTATGGAATCTGAGTAGGGATATTTTAGACCTCTTTGAAGCCTATGGTGACACAGGAAATATTCTCATATAAGAACTAGAAAGAAGCTTTCTGAAGAACTGTTTTTTGATGTATGAATTCATTTCAGAGAGTCACACCTTTCTTTACATTGAGCAGTTTGCTTAGAGTGTTTTTGTGGAAACTGCCTGTGGTTATTCCAAGGGCATTGAGTCCTACGGTGAAAAATGAAATATTCCTGATAAAAAATGGAGAGAAGTCTTCTGAGAAACTGCTTTCTCATGTGTCAATTCATCTCACAGAGGTAGACCACTGTTTTCATTGAGTAGTTTGTTAACACTGTTTTCACGGAATCTGCAATGAGATTTCCGGGGTGCATTGAGGTCTGCATCTAAAAAGGAAATATCTTCAGATAAAAGAAGAAAGAAGCTTTCTGAGAAACTGTTTGTGATGTGTGAATCCATCTCACAGAGTTGCACCTTTCTGTTTATTGAGCAGGTTGCTAACACTGTTTTCGTGGAATCTGCAATAGGATATTATGAGAGCATTTACTGCTATGGTGAAAAGGGAAATATCCTCAGATAAATAATGGATAGAAGCCTTCGGAGAAACTGCTTTGTGATTTGTGAATTCATCTCACACAGTTGCACCATTCTTTCATTGAACAGTTTGCTAACACTGTTTTCCCAGAAACTGCAATTTGATGTTCGGGATTGCATTGAGGCCTATGATGAAAAAGGAAATTTCCTTACATAAAAACTAGAAAGAAGTTTTCTGAGAAACTGCTTTGTGTTATTTGAATTCGTCTTACAGAGTTACACCTTTCTTTTCATGGAGCTCTATGGTAGCACTAGTTTTATGGAATCAGAGAAGGTATATTTTGGATAGCTTTGAAGCCCATGGTGATAAAGGGAATATCCTCAGATAAAAGCTAGAAAGAAACTTTCTGAAAAACTTCTTTGTGATGAGTGAGTACATCTCACAGAGTTACACAAATGTTACCTGGAGCAGTTTGTTAACTCTGTTTTCATGGAATTCGCAATATAATAATCTGAAAGTATTGAGTCCTATGGTGAAAAAGGAAATATCCTCAGGAAAAAACTGGGGAGAAGTCTTTTGAGAAACTGCTTTGTGATATGTGAATTAATGTCACAGAGTTACACCTTTCTTTTCATGGAGCAGTTTGTTAGCCCTGTTTTTGCCTCATCTGAGAAGGAACATGTTTGATCACTTTGAAGCATCTGATGACAAAGGAAATGTCCTCTGATAAAAGCTAGAAAGAAGCTTTCTGAAAATCTGCTTTGTGATGTGTGAATTCATCTCACAGAGTTACACTGCTCTTTCATGAAGCAGTTTGCTAGCACTGTTTTTGTGGAATCTGAAAAGTGATATTTTGGATTGCATTGAAGACCGTGGTGAAAAAAGACATATACTCAGATGAAAACTAGAAAGATTTCTGAGAAACTGCTTTGTGATGTGTGAATTAATCTCACAGAGTTACATGTTTCTTTTCATTGAGGAGTTTTCTAACAGTGTTTTCACAGAATCTGCAATGGGATATTAGGGAGCGATGTGTAAATTCACAAAGAAGTTTCTCAGAAGGCTTCTCTCCAGTTTTTATCTGACGTTATTTCCTTTTTCACAAAAAGCTGAAATGTGCTCCCGAGTATCACTTTGCAGATTCCACGAAAACAGTGTTAGTAAACACCTCAATGAAGAGAAAGGTGTAACTATGTGAGAGGAATTCACACATCGCAAAGCACTTTCTCAGAGAGCTTCTTTCCTGTTATTATCTCAGGTTGTTTCCTTTGTTACCATAGGCTTTAAAGCGATCCACAGAATATCCCATTGCAGATTCAATACAAATAGTGTTAGCAAACTGCTCAATATAAAGAAGGTTGTAACTCTGTGAGAAGAATTCACACAACACAAACCAGTTTCTCAGTAAGCTTCTTTCTTGTTTTCATCTGAGGATGTTTCCTTTTTCACCATAGTCCTCAAAGCACTCCCGAATATCCCATTGGAGAGCCTGAGAAAACAATGTTAGCAAACTTCTCTATGAAAAGAATGATGTAACTTTGTGAGATGAATTCACACATTACAAAGTAGCTTCTCCGAAGATTCTCTCCAGTTTTTATGGGTATTTCATTTTTCACAATACTAATCAATGAGCTCGAAATATCCAATTGCAGATTCCACTAAAACAGTGTTAGCAAACTGCTCCTTGAAAAGAATGGTGTAGCACTTTGAGGTGAATTCACCTGTCACAAAGCAGAGTTTCAGAAGGCTTCTCTCCAGTTTCTCAGAAACTTCTTTCTAGCTTTTAGATGATGATATTTCCTTTTCCACCATGGGCTTCAAAGCGATCCAAAGTATTCCTTCTCAGATCCCACAAAAACAGTGCTACCAAACAGTGTTAGCAAACGGCTCCATGAAAGATTGTTGTAACTCTGTGAGATGAATTCACATATCACAAAGCAGTTTCTTAGAAAGCTTCTTTCAAAATATTATCGGAGAACTTTCCTTTTTCACCATCGGGCTTAATGCATTCCAGTGTAAACCATAGCAGATTCCACGAGAATAGTGTTAGCAAACTGCTCAATGAAAGAATTGTGTAACTCTGTGAGATGAATACACTCATCACAAAGCAGTATCTCAGAAACCTTCTTTCAAGGTTTTATCTGAGGACATTTTCTTTTTCACCATCGACCTCAATGCGCTCACAATATCCCATTGTAGATTAAACGAAAACAGTGTTAGTAAACTGCTCCATAAAAAGGAATGTGCAACCCTGTGAGATGAATTCGCACATCACAAAGCAGTTTCTCAGAAAGCTTCTTTCCTGTTTTTATCTGAAGATATTTCTTATTTAAACACAGGCCTCCATGCGCACCCGTATATCCCTCTGCAGATTTGGCGAAAACAATGTCAGCAAACTTCCAAAGGAAAATAATTATGTAACTCTGCGAGATAAATTCACACACCACAATGTAGTTTCTCAGACAGTTTCTGTCTAGTTTTTATCTGAGAATATTTCCTTTGTCACGATAGGCTTAGAAGCCATTGAAATATCCCTTCTCATACTCCACAAGAACAGTGCTACCAAATAGCTCCATGAAAGACTGCTGTAACTCTGTGAGATGAATTTACACATCACAAAGCAGTTTCTCCAAAGGCTTCTGTCCAGTTTTTATCTGAGTATATTTCCTTTTTCACTATAGCACTCAATGCACTCCCAATATCCCATTGCAGATTAAATGAAAACTGTTAGTAAACTGCTCCATGAAAAGAATGGTGTAACTTTGTGATATGAATTCCCACATTACAAAGCAGATTCTCAGAAATCTTTCTAGCTTTTATCAGATGATATTTCGATTTTCACCATAGTCCTCAATGCCCTCCCTATTATCACATTGCAGATTCCATGAAAATAGTGTTTGCAAACTGCTCCATGAAAGTGTAGTGAACTCTGTGAGATGAATTCACACATCACAAAGTAGCTTCTCAGAAAGCTTCTTTCTTGCTTTTGTCTGAGGCTATTTCAGGACTGAATGTGCCCCGTGTGTCTCAATGTAGATTCTGTGACAACAGTGTTAGCAAATTTCTCAATGAAACTAATGATGTAACTCTGTGAGATGAATTCACACACCACAACGTAGTTTCTGAGAAGGCTTCTCTCCAGTTTATATCTGAAGGTATTTCATTTTTTCACCATGGATTTCAAAGCTATCCAAAATATCATATCTGAGATTCCACAAAAACACTGCTAGCAATCTCCTCCAGGAAAGAGTGATGTAACTCTGTGAGATGAATTCACAACTCACAAAGCAGTTTCTCAGAAAGTTTATCTCTAGTTGTTATATAAGAATATTTCCTTTGTTACCAAGGACATCAAAGCAATCCAAAATATCCCTTCTCAGATTCCACAAAAACAGTGCTAGCCAACTGCTCCATGAAAGAGTTGTGTAACGCTTGAGATGAATTCACACATCACAAAGCAGTTTGTCAAAAAGTTTCTTTCTGTGATTTATCTGAGGATATTTCCTTTGTCACCATAGGCTTCAAAACAATAAAAAATATCCCTTCTCAGATTCCACAAAAACAGTGCTATTAAATGGCTCCATGAAAGAGTAGTGTAATTTTGTGAGACAAATTCACACATCACAAAGCAGTTTGTCAGAAAGCATATTTCTGGTTGTTATCTGAGGATATTTCCTATGCCACCAGAGGCTGCAAAGTGATAAAATTTCCCTTCTCAGATTCCTTAAATACAGTGCTAGCAAATGGCTCCATGAAAGAGTTGTGCAACATAGTGACATGATTTCACAAATCACAAAGGAGTTTCTCAGGAAAGATTCTTCTGGATTTTATCTACGGATATTTCCTTGGTCACCATAAGCTTCAAAGCGATCAAAAATATCCCTTCTCAGGTTCCACAAAAACAGTGCTAACAAACGGCTCCATGAAAGAGTAGTGTAATACTATGAGATGAATTCACACACCGCAAAGCAGGTTCTCAGAAACCTTCTTTCTAGTTTTTATCTGAGGATTTTTTTTTTTGTCAACATGGACTTCAAGGTGATCCAAATGATCACTTCTCAGATTGTATTAAAACAGTGCTAGCCAACGGCTCCATGAAAGATTGGTGTAACTCTGTGAGATGAATTCACACAGCACAAAGCAGTTTCTCAGAAAGCTTCTTCCTAGTTTTTATCTGAGGATATTTCGTTTGTCACCATAGGCTTAAATGTGACCCAAAATATCACTTCTTGGATTTCATTCTCAGATTCCACGAAAACAGTGATTGTGAACGACTCCATGAAAGAGTAGTGTAACTCTGTGTGATGAATTCTCACATCACAAACCAGTTTCTCTGAAAGTTTCTTTCTTCTTTCTATCCAAAGATATTTCCTTTTTAAACATGGGCCTCAATGCGCTCCTGTATATCTCATTGTAGATACTGCGAAAACAGTGTTAGCAAACTTCTCAAAGGAAGCAGTGGTGTAACTCTGTGAGATGAATTCACACACCACAAAGCAGTTTTTGAGAAGTCATCTGTCCAATTTTAATCTGAGGATATTTCATTTTTCACCATAGGATTCTATGTTATCTAAAATATCACTTTGTGATTCCACAAAAACAGTGCTAGCAAACTCCTCCAGTGAAAGAGGGGTGTAACTGTATGACATGAATTTACACATCAAAAAGCATTTTCTCAGAAAGTTTCTCTCTAGGTTTTATCTGAGGATATTTCCTTTGTCAATGTAGGCTTCAATGCGATCCAAAATATCACTTCTCAGATTCCACAAAAGCAGTACTACCAACGGCTCCATGACAGAGTGGTGTAACTCTGTGACATTAATTCACACGTCACAAAGAAGTCTCTCAGAAAGCTTCTTTCTGGTTTTTATCTGAGGATATTTCTTTTGTCACCTAGACTTCAAAGCAATCATAAATATCCCTTCTCAGATTCATAAAAACAGTGCTAGAAAACCGCTCCATGAAAGAGTTGTGTAACATTGTGTGATGAATTCACACATCCCAAAGTAGTTTCTCAGAAAGCTTCTTTCGGGTTTTAATCTGAGGATATTTCCTTTGTCACCATAGACTTCAGAGCAATCAAAAATATCCCTGTCAGATTCCACAAAAACAGTACTAGCAAACAGTTCAATGAGAGAGTAGTATAAGTCTGTGAGATGAATTCGCACATTCCAAAGCATTTTCACAGAAAGCTTCTTTCCCATTTATATCTGAGGATATTTCCTTTGTCACCATAGGCTTCAAAGCAATCCACATTATCACTTCTCAGATTCCACAAACAGTGCTAGCCAACGGCTGCATGAAAGAGTTATGTAACTCTGTGAGATGAATTCAAATATCACAAAGCAGTTTCTCAGAAAGCTTCTTTCTTCTTTTTAAATGAAGATATTTCCTTTTTTAACATGCGCCTCATTGCGTTCCCATATAGCTCTTTGCAGATTCTACAAAAACAGTGTTAGAAAACTTCTCAATGAAACCAGTGGTGTAACTCTGTGAGATGAATTCACACACCACAAAGCAGTTTCCGAGAAGCCTTCTACCCAGTTTTTATCTGAGGATATTTCTTTTCTCACTGTAGGAATCTAGGCTATCCAAAATATCACTTCCGTGATTCCACAAAAACAGTGCTAGCAAACTCCTCCATGAAACAGCGGTGTAACACTATGTGAAGAATTCATACATCACAAAGCAGTTTCTCAGAAAGCTTCTTTCTTCTTTTTATCCAAGGATAATTCCTTTTAAACACGGGCCCCAATGTGCTCCCATATATCTCATTGCAGATCCTGCGAAAGCAGTGTTAGCAAACCTCTCAATGAAACCAATGGTGGTACTCTCTGAGATGAATTCACACATCACAAAGCAGTTTCTGAGAAGTCTTATCTCCAGTTTTTATCTGAGGATATTTCATTTCTCACCACGGGATTCAATGCTATCCAAAATATCACTTCTGAGATTCCATGAAAACAGTGCTAGCAAACTCCTCCATGATAGAGTGGTGTAACTCTGTGAGTCGAATTCACATATCACAAAGCAGTTTTTCAGAAAAGCTATTTCTAGTTTTTATCTGAGGATATTTCCTTTTTCACCATAGGCTTCAAAACGATCCAAAACATAAATTCTCAGATTCCACAAAAACAGTACAAGCAAAGGGCTCCATGAAAGAGTGCTGTAACTCTGTGAAATGAATTCACACACCCAGAAACAGTTTCTCAGAAAGCTTCTTTCTAGTTTTTATCTGAGGATATTTCTTTTTTCACCATATGCTTTAAAGCGATCAAAAATACCCCTTATGAGATTCCAGATATACAGTGCTAGCAAACTGCTCCATGAAAGTGTAGTGTAACTCTGTGAGATGAATTCACACATCACAAAGCAGTTTCTCAGAAGGCTTCTTTCTTGCTTTTATCTGAGGATATTTCAGGCCTCAATGTGCCCCCATATTTCTCATTGCAGATTCTGCAACAACAGTGTTAGCAAACTTCTCGATGAAAGCAATGATGTAACTCTGTGAGATGAATTCACACACCACAAAGCAGTTTGTGAGATGGCTTCTCTCCAGTTTATATCGGAAGATATTTCATTTTTCACCATAGGTTTCAATGCTATCCAAAATATCAAATCTGAGATTCTACAAAAACACTGCTAGCAAACTCCTCCATGAAAGAGTGCTGTAACTCTGTGAGATGAATTCACACATCAAAAAGCATTTTCTCAGAAAGCTTCTTTCTAGTATTTATCTGAGGATATTTCCGTTGTCACCATAGGCTTCAAAGCGATCAAAAATGCCCCTTATCAGATTCCACCTATACAGTGCTAGCAAACTGCTCCATGAAAGTGTAGGGTAACTCTGTGAGATGAATTCAGACATCACAAAGCAGTTTCTCAGAAAGCTTCTTTCTTGCTTTGATCTGAGGCTATTTCAGGCCTCAATGCGCCCCCCTGTGTCTCATTGCAGATTCTGTGACAACAGTGTTAACAGACATGTCAATGAAAGCAATGATGTAACACCGTGAGATGAATTCACACACCAAAAAGTGGTTTCTGAGAAGGCTTCTCTCCAGTTTATATCTGAGGATATTTCATTTCTCACCATGGGATTCAATGCTATGCAAAATATCACATCTGAGATTCCACAAAAACAGTGCTAGCAAACTCCTCCATGAAAAAGTGGTGTATTTCTGTGAGATGAATTGAAAATTCCAAAGCAGATTCTCACAAAGCTTCTTTCCACAGTGATGTAACTCTCAGATGAATTCAGAAGTCACAAAGCTGCTTCTTAGAAAGTTTCTTTCTTCTTTTTATCTGAAGATATTTCCTATATAAACAGACCTCAATGCGCTCCTGTATATCTCATTTCATATTCTGCGAAAACAGTGTTAACAAACTTATCAATGAAAGCAATGGTGTAACCCTGTGAGATGAATTCACACATCACAAAGCAGTTTCTGAGAAGGCATCGGTCTAGTTTTTATCTGGGAATATTTCGTTTCTCACCATAGGATTCTATACAATCCAAAATATCATTTCTGTGATTCCACAAAAACAGTGCTAGTAAATTCCTCCATGAAAGCGTAGGGTAACTCTGTGAGACGAATTCACACATCACAAAGCATTTTCTCAGAAACCTTCTTTCTTGTTTTTATCTAAGGATATTTCAGGCCTCAATGCGCTCCCGTATATCTCATTGCAGATTCCATGAAATATTGTTAGGAAACTTCTCAATGGAAAGTGTCATATAGCTCTTTGAGATGAATTCACACATCACAAAGCAGTTTCTCAGAAGGCTTCTCTGTAGAATTTATCTAGGGATATTTAATTTTTCACCATAGGACTCAATGCCCTCAGAATATACCATGGCAGATACCACGAAAACAGTGTTAACAAACTGCTCAATGTAACGAAAAGTGTATCTCTGTGAGATGAATACACTTGTCACAAAGCAGTTTCTCATAAAACTTTTTCTAGTTTTCACTGAGGATATTTCCTGTATTACCTTAGGCTTCAAAGCGATCAAAACTATCCCTCCTCACATTGAATAAATACAGTTCTAGCAAACTGCTCCTTGAAAGAATAGTGTAACTCTCTGTGATGAATTCACAGATCACAAAGCCGTTTCTCAGAAAGCTCCTTTCTTCTTTTTATCCCAGGATATTTCCTTTTTAAACATGGGCCTCAATGCGCTCCTGTGTATCTCATTGCAGATTCTGTGAAAATAGTCTTAGCAAACTTCTCAATGACAGCAATGGTAGAACTCTCTGAGATGAATTCACACACCACAAAGTAGTTTCTGAGAGGCTTCTCTCCAGTTTTTATCTGAGGATATTTCATTTGTCACCATAGGATTCATCCCATCTGAAATATCACTTCTGAGAATCCATGAAAGCAGTGCTAGCAAACTCCTCCATGAAAGAGTGGTGTACCCTCTGAGACAAATTCACATACCACAAAGTAGTTTCTCAGAAAAATTCTTTCTAGCTTTTATCTGAGAGTATTTCCTTTGTCACCATAGGCTTCAAAGTGATGAAAAACATCTCCTCTCAGATTCCACAAAAACAGTGTTAGCCAAGGGCTCCATGAAAGAGTCGTGTAAGTCTGTGAGATAATTCACACATCAAAAAAGCAGTTTCTCAGAAAGTTTCTTTTTAGTTTATATCTGAGGATATTTCATTTGTCACCATAGGCTTCAAAGCGATCAAAAGTGCCCCTTATCAGATTCCATATATACAGTGCTAGCAAACTGCTCCATGAAAGTGTAGTGTAACTCTGTGAGATGAATTCACAATCACAAACCACTTTCTCACAAAGCTTTTTTCTTGCTTTTATCTGAGGATATTTCAGGCCTCAATGAGCCCCCATGTGTCTCATTGCAGATTCTATGACAACAGTGTTAGCAAACATCTCAATGAAAGCAATGCTGTAACATTGGGAGATGAATTCACACACCACAAAGCAGTTTCTGAGAAGGCTTCTCTCTAGTTTATATCTGAGGATATTTCATTTTTCACCATGGGATTCAATGCTATCCAAAATATCACATCTGAGATTCCACAAAAACAGTGCTAGCAAACTCCTTCATGAAAGAGTGGTGTAACTCTCTGAGATGAATTCACAACTCACAAAGCAGTTTCTCAGACAGCTTCTTTCTAGTTTTTACATGAGGATATTTCCTTTGTTACCATGGGTGTCAAAGCGATCCAAAATATCACCTCTCAGATTCCACAAAAACAGTGTTAGCCAACGGCTCCACGAAAGAGTGATGTAACTCACAGATTAATTCAGAAATCACAAAGCAGGTTCCCATAAAACTTCTTTCTTCTTTTCATCAAAAGACATTTCGTTTATAAACACGGGCCTCATTGCGCTCCCATATATCTCATTGCAGATTCTGCAAAAACAGTGTTAGCAAACTTTCAATGAAAGCATTGGTGTAACTATGTGAGATGAATTCACACACCACAAAGCAGTTTCTGAGAAGGCTTCTGTCCACTTGTTATCAGGATATTTCATTTCTCACCATAGGATTCTATGCAATCCAAAATATCACTTCTGTGATTCCACAAAAACAGTGCTAGCAAATTCCTCCATGAAAAAGTGGTGTAACTTTGTGAGATGAATTCACACTTCACAAAGCAGTTTCTCAGAAAGATTCTTGCTAGTTTTAATCTGAGATTTCCTTTGTCATCATAGGCTTCAAAGTTAACAAAAATATCCCCTGTCAGATTCCACAAAAACATTTCTACCAAGCGGCTCCATGAAACAGTTGTGTAACACTGTGACATGAATTCACAAATCAGAAAGCAGTTTCTCAGAGAGTTTCTTTCTGGTTTTCATCTGCATATAATTGCTTTGTCACCATAGGCTTCAAAGCGATCCAAAACACCCCTTCTCACCTTCCACATAAACAATGCTCCATGAAGAGTGGTGTAACTCTGTGAGACGAATTCACTAATCACAAAGCTGTTTCTCAGAAAGCTTCTTCATGGCTTTTGTCTGAAGATATTTCCTTTGCCACCATAGGCTTCAAAGTGATCCAGAATATCCCTTCTCACATTCCACAAAGACAGTGCTAGCAAACGGCTCCAATGAAAGAGTTGTGTAACACTGTGAGAATAATTCACAGATCACAAAGCAGTTTTTCAGAAAGCATCCTTCTGGATTTTATCTGAGGATATTTCCTTTGTCACCATAGGCTCCAAAGTGATCAAAAATATCCCTTCTCAGATTCCACAAAAGCAGTGCTAGCAAGCGGCTCCACGAAAAAGTAGTGTACTTCTGTGAGATGAACTCACACATCACATAGCAGTTTCTCAGAAAGTTTCTTTCTGGTTTTTATCTGAGGATATTTCCTTTGTCACCATGGGCTTCAAAGCAATAAAAATATCCCTTCTCAGATTCCACAAAAAGAGTGGTATCAAAAGGATCCATGAAAGAGTAGTGTAATTCTGTGTGATGAATTATCACACCACAAAGCAGTTTATCAGAATGCTTCTTTCTTTTTTTATCTGAAGATATATACTTTTTAAACACGGGCCTCAATGTGCTCTTGTATATCTCATTGCAGATTCTGTGACAAGAGTGTTAGCAAACTTCCCAGTGAAAGCAATTGTGTAACTCTGTGAGATGAATTCGCACATTACAAAGCAGTTTCTGAGACAGCTTCTGTCTAGTTTTTATCTGAGGATATTTCATTTCTCATTGTAGGATTCAATGCTATCCAAAATATCGCTTCTGTGATTCCACAAAGACAGTGCTAGCAAACTCCTTCATGAAAGAGTGGTGAAACTCTGCGAGATGAATTCACACATCACAAAGCAATTTCCCAGAAAACTTCTTTCTGGTTTTTATCTGAGGATATCTCCTTTGTCATCATGGGCTTCAAAGCAATTCAAAATATCACTTCTCAGATTCCACATAAACAATGCGAGCCAATGGCTCTAGGAAAGAGTGATGTAATTCTGTGAGATGAAGTCACAAATCACAAGGCAGTTTCTCAGAAGCTTCTTTGGGTTTTTATGTGAGGATATTTCTTTTGTCACCATAGGCTTCAAAGCAATCAAATATATCCCTTCTCAGATTCCATAAAAACAGTGCTAGCAAACACCTCCATGAAAGAGTTGTATAACACTCTGAGATGAATTCAAACATCACAAAACAGTTTTTCAGAAAGCTCCTTTCTCGTTTTTATCTGAGGATATTTCAGACCTCATTGTACTCCCATATATCTCATTGTAGATTCTGTGAAAATATTGTTAGGAAACTTCTCAAGGAATAGAGTGATGTAACTCTGTGAGATGAATTCACACATCACAAAGCAGTTTCTCAGAAGGCTTCTCTCCAGTTTTTATCTAAGGATATTTAATTTTTCACCATAGGACTCAATGCCCTCGGAATATTCCATTGCAGATAGCAAGAAAACAGTGTTAACAAACTGCTCAATGTAACGAAAAGTGTATCTCTGTGAGATGAATACACTCATCACAAAGCAGTTTCTCAAGAAGCTTTTTCTAGTTTTATCTGAGGATATTTCCTTTATTACCTTAGGCTTCAAAGCGATCAAAACTATCCCTTCTCAGATTGAATAAATACAGTGTAGCAAACTGCTCCTTGAAAGAATAGTGTAACTCTGTGTGATGAATTCACAGATCACAAAGCTGTTTCTCAGAAAGCTTCTTTCTTCTTTTTATCCAAGGATATTTCCTTTTTAAACACGGGCCTCAATGGACTTCTGTATATCTCATTGCAGATTCTGCAAAAACAGTGTTAGCAAAACTCTCAATGAAAGCAATGATATCACCCTCTGAGATGAATTCACCACAAACACACAACTAAGCAGTTTCTAAGAAGGCACCTCTCCAGTTTTTATCTGAAGATATTTCATTTCTCACCATAGGATTCTATGCTATCAAAGATATCACTCCTGAGATTCCACAAAACAGTGCTAGCAAACTCCTCCACGAAAGAGTGGTGTAAGTCTGTGAGATGAATTCACACATCACAAAGCAGTTTCTCAGAAATCTTTCTAGTTTTCATCTCAGGATATTTCCTCTGTCAACATAGGTTTCAAAGCAATCCAAAATATCACTTCTCACATTCCACAAAAACAGTGCTAGCCAACGGCTCCACAAAAGAGTGTTGTAACTCCTTGAGATGAATTCACAAATTACAAAGCAGTTTCTCAGAAAGCTTCTTTCTTGTTTTTATCTGAGGATATTTCCTATTTGAACACAGGCCTCAATGCGCTGCCGTATATCTCATTGCAGATTCCTCGAAAATATTGTTAGAAAACTTCCCAATGAAAAGTGTGGTGTAGCTCTGTGAGATGAATGCACACATCACAAAGTAGTTTCCCAGAAGGCTTCTCTCCAGTTTTTATCTAAGGATATTATTTTTTATCGTAGGACTCAATGCTCTTGGAATATCCCATGGCAGATTCCATAAAAACAGTGTTAGCAAACTGCTCAATATATCGAAAAGTGTATCTCTGTGAAGGGAATACACTCATCACAAAGCAGTTTCTCAAAAAGCTTTTACTAGTTTTATCTGATGATATTTCCTTTGTAACCATAGGCTTCAAAGCGATCCAAAATGTCAATTCTCAGATTACACAAATACAATGCTAGCAAATTGCTCCATGAAAGAGCAGTGTAACAATGTGTGATGAATTCTCATATCACAAAACAGTTTCTCAGAAATCTTCTTTTTTCTTTTTAGCAGAGGATATTTCCTTTTTAAATACGGGCCTCAATACGCTCCCATATATCTTATTGCACATTCTGCAAAAACAGTTTTAGCAAACTTCTCAATGAAAGCAACTGTGTAACTCCAAGAGATGAATTCACACACCAAAAAGCAGTTTATGAAAAGGCTTGTGTCCAGTTTTTAATCTGAGGATATTTCATTTGTTACCCTAGGGTTCTATGCTATCACAGTGCTAGCAAATTCCTCCATGAAAGAGTGGTGTAACTCTGTGAGATGAATTCACACATCACAAAACAGTTTCTCCGAAGACTTCTTTCTTGTTTTTATCTGAGGATCTTACAGTCCTTAATGCTCTACCGTATATCTCATTCAGATTCCAGGAAAATATTGTTAGGAAACTTCTCAAGGAATAGAATGGTGTAACTCTATGAGATGAATTCACACATCACAAAGTAGTTTCCCAGAAGGCTTCTCTCCAGTTGTTATCTAAGGATGTTTAATTTTTCACCATAGGATTCAATGCCCTTGGAGTATCAAATGGCTAATTCCACAAAAATAGTGTTAGCAAACTGCTCAATGTAACGAAAAGTGTATCTCTGTGAAGGGAATACACTCATCACAAAGCAGTTTCTGAAAAACCTTTTCTATTCTTATCTGAGGATATTTCCTTTATTACCATAGGCTTCAGAGTGATCCAAACTATCCCTTCTCCAATTGAACAAATACAGTTCTAGCAAACTGCTCCTTGAAAGAATAGTGTAACTCTGTGTGATAAATTCACATTTCACAAAGCCGTTTCTCAGAAAGCTTCTTTCTTCTTTTTATCCGATGATATTTCCTTTTTAAACATGGGCCTCAAGGCACTCCCGTATATCTCATTCCAGATTCTGTGAAATCAGTGTTAGCAAACCTCTCAATGAAGCAAAGGTGTAACTCTCTGAGATGAATTCACACATTACAAAGCAGTTTCTGAGAAGGCTTCTCTCCAGTTTTTATCTGAGGATATTTCATTTCTCATCATAGGATTCTGTGCTATCCAAGATATCACTCTTGAGATTCCCCAAAAATACTGCAAGCAAACTCCTCCAGGAAAGAGTGGTGTAATTCTGTGAGATGAATTCACACGTCACAAAGAAGTTTCTCAGAAAGCTTATTTCTTGTTCTTATATGAGGATATTTCCTATTTAAACAAAGGCCTCGATGCGCTACCGTGTAGCTAATTGCAGATTCCTCGAAAATATTGTTAGAAAACTTCTCAATGAAAAGTGTGGTGTAGCTCGGGGAAATGAATGCACACATCACAAGGCAGTTTCTCAGAAGCCTTCTCTCGAGTTTTTATCTAGGGATATTTACTTTTTCAAAATAGGACTCAACGCCCTTGGAATATCCCATGGCAGATTCCACGAAAACAGTGTTAGCAAACTGCTTAATGTAACAAAAACTGTATCTCTGTGAGATGAATACAATAATCACAAAGCAGTTTCTCCAAAACCCTTTTCTAGTTTTATCTGAGGATATTTCCTTTGTTACCATAGGCATCAAAGTGATCCAAAATGTCCCTTCTCAGACTTCACAAATACAATGGTAGCAAACTGCTCCATGAAAGAGTAGTGTAACAATGTGTGATGAATTTTCACATCACAAAACAGTTTCTCAGAAATCTTCTTTCTTCTTTTTATCTGAAAATATTTCATTTTTAAACACTGGCCTCAATGCGCTCCCATACATTTCATTGCAGATTCTGTGAAAACAGTGTTAGCAAACTTCTCAATGAAAGCAATGGTGTAACTCAGTAAGAAGAATTCACATACTAAAAAGCAGTTTCTGAGAAGGTTTGTGTCCAGTTTTTATCTGAGAATATTTCGTTTGTCACCGTAGGATTCTATGCTATCCAAAATACCACTTCTGTGATTCCACAACAACAGTGTTAGCACATTCTTTCATGAAAGAGTGGTGTAACTCTGTGAGATGCATTCTCATATCACAAAGCAGTTTCTCAGAAAGATTCTTTCTGGTTTTTATCTGAGGATATTTCCTTTGTCACCATAGGCTTCAAAGCGATCATAAATATCCCTTGTCTGATTCCACAAAAAGAGTACTAGCCAATGGCTCCATGAAAGAGTGGTGTAACTCTTTGAGACGATTTCAAAAATCACAAAGCTGTTTCTCAGAAAGTTTCTTTCTGGTTTTTATCTTAGGATATGTCCTTTGTCACTGTTGGCTTCAAAGTGATCCAAAATATCCCTTCTTAGATTCCACAAAAAAAGTGCTAACAAACGGCTCCCTGAAAAAGTTGTGTACAACTGTGAGATGAATTCACACATCACCAAACGGTTTCTCAGAAAGCTTCTTTCTAGTTTTTATCTGAGGATATTTCCTTTGTCAACATAGGCTTCAAAGTGATCCAAAATATCACTTCGCAGATTCCACAAAAACAGTGCTAGCCAACGACTCCACAAAAGAGTGGTGTAACCGTGAGATGTATTCATAAACCACAAAGCTGTTTCTAAGAAAGCTTCTTTCTGGATTTTATCTGACAATATTTCCTTTGCCACCATAGGCTTCAAAGTAATTCAAATAATCCCTTCTCAGATTCCACAAAAGCAGTGCTAGCAAAGGACTCCTTGAAAGAGTTGTGTAACACTGTGAGAGGAATGCACACATCACAAAGCAGTTTCTCAGAAAGCTTCTTTCTAATTTTTAATCTAAGGATATTTCCTTTGTCACTATTGGATTCAAAGTGATCCAAAATATCATTTCTTAGATTCCACAAAAACAGTGCTAGCAAATGATTCCATGAAAGAATGGTGTAACTCTGTGAGATGAATTCACACATCACAAAGCAGTTTCCCAGAAGGCTTCTGTCCAGTTTTTATCTAAGCATATTTAATTTTTCACCATAGGACTCAATGCCCTCTGAATATCCCATGGCAGATTCCACAAAAACAGTGTTGGCAAACTGCTCAATGTAACAAAAAGTGTATCTCTGTGAGATGAATACACTCATCACAAAGCAGTTTCTCAAGAAGCTTTCTCTAGTTTTATCTGAGGATATTTCCTTTGTTACCATAGGCTTCAAAGTGATCCAAAGTATCCCTTCTCACATTCCACAAATACAATATTAGCCACCTGCTCCATGGAAGGGAAGTGTAACTCTGTGGAACGAATTCTCACATCATAAAGCCATTTTCCAGAAAGGTTCTTTCTTCTTTTTATCCGTAGATATTTCCTTTATAAACACAGGCCTCAATGGGCTCCTGTATATCTCATTGCAGATTCTGTAAAAACAGTGTTAGCAAACTTCTCAAGGAAAGCAATGGTGTAACTCTTTGAGATGACTTCACACACCACAAAGCAGTTTTTGAGAAGTCTTCTGTCCACTTTTTATCTGAAGATATTTCATTTCTCACCATAGGATTCTATGCTATCCTAAATATCACTTCTGTGATTCAACAAAAACAGTGCTAGCAAATTCCTCCATGAAAAAGTGGGGTTACTCTGTGAGATGAATTCACACATCACAAAGCAGTTTCTCAGAAGTTTTCTCTACACTTTCTATCTAAGGATATTTAATTTTTCACCATAGGACTCAATGCCCTCAGAATATCCAATGACAGATTCCACGAAAACAGTGCTAGCAAACTGCCCAACATAACGAAAAGTGTTTCTCTGAGAGATTAATATACTCTTCGCAAATCAGATTCTCATGAAGCTTTTTCTAGTTTTAACAGAGGATATTTCCTTTGTTACCATAGGCTTCAAAGCGATCCTAAATGTTCCTTCTCAGATTACACAAATACAATGCTAGCAAACTGCTCCTTGAAAGAATAGTGTAACTCCGGGTAATGAATTCACAGATGACAAAGCCGTTTCTCAGAAAGCTTCTTTCTTCCTTTTATCCAAGGATATTTCCTTTTTATACACGGGCCTCAATGCACTCCCATATATCTTATTGCAGATTCTGGGAAAAATTCTTTATAGTTTTTGTGTGAGGATGTTTCCCTTGTCACCATAGGCTTCAATGTGATCCAAAACAACCATTCTCAGATTCCCCAAAAACAGTGCTATGAAATTCATCCATGAGAAGAATCGTGTAACACTGTGCGATGAATTCACAAATCACAAAGCAGTTTCTCAGAATGTTTCTTTCTATTTTTTGTGTGAGGATGTTTACTTTTTCACAATAAGCTTCAATGCGCTCTGCAATATCCCATTTTGTAGATTGCAAGAATACCGAGGTAGCAAACTGCTCAATGAAAAGAACGGTTTAATTGTGTGAATTGAATTCACACCTCACAGAGCAGTTTCTCAGAAAGCTTCTTTTTGTTTTTTATATGGGGATATTTCTTTTGTTACCATAGGCTTCAATGTACTCCCAAATATCCTATTGCAGACTTCAGGAAAACAGTGTTATAATACGTCTCAAAGAAAAGAACAGTGTAACTCTGTGAGAAGAATTAACTCATAGCAAACCAGTTTCTCAGAAAGCTTCTTTGTAGTTTTTATCTGAGGATGTTTCCTTTTCCACCCTAGGCCTCAATGTGCTCCCAAGTATCTCTTTGCTGATTCCATGAAAACAGTGTTAACATACTGCTCCATGAAAACAAAGGTGTAACTCTGTGAGATGAGTTCACACACCCCAAAAGCCTTTCTCAGAAAGCTTCTTTCTGGTTGTTAACTGAGGATAATTTCTTTGTCACCCTAGGCTTCAATGCTATCCAAAATATCCCTACTCAGATACCCAAAAAACAGTGCTAAAAATTGATCCATGAAAAGAATCGTGTAACTCTGTGAGATGAATTAACACATCACAAAGCAGTTTCTCATAAAGCTTATTTCTACTTTTTATATGAATGTGTTTCCTTTATCAATGTAAGCTTAAAGTCGCTCTGAAGTATCCCATTGCAGATTCCTAGAAAACAGTGTTAACAAACTGCTCAATGAAAACAACAGTGTAACTCTGTGAGATGAATACACTCATTACAAAGCAGTTTCTCGGAAAGCTTCTTTCTAGTTTTAATCTGAACATATTTCCTTTTTCACCTTAAGCCTCAAAGCGCTCCAAGATATACCTTTGCAGATTCCACAAAAACAGTGTTAGCAAACTGGTCCATGAAAAGAAAGGTGTAACTCTGTGAGATGAATGAACACATCACAAAGAAGTTTCTCTGAAAGCTTCTTTCTAGTTTTAATCTGAGGATATTTTCTTTGACACAATAGGCTTCAAAGTGATCCAAAATATCCCTTCTCAGATTCCCCAAAAACAGTGCTATCAAACGGATCAATTGAAAGGATCATGTAACTCTGTGAGATGAATTCACAAATCACAAAGGAGTTTCTCAGAAAGTTTCTTTCTAGTTTTTATCTCAGGATATTTAATTTTTACCAATAGGCTTCAATACGCTCCAAAATATGCCTTTGCAGATTCCAAGAAAACAGTGTTAGCAAACTGTTTAATGAAAAGAACAGTGTAATTCTGTGAGTTGAATTCACACATCACAAAGGAATTTCTCAGAAAGCTTCTTTTTGATTTTTCTATGAGGTTATTTCCTTTTTCAAAATAGGCCACAAAGTGCTCGAAAAAACTCTTTTGCAGATTCCATGAAAACTGTGTTAGCAATTGCTCCATGAAAATAAAGGTGTAACTCTCTGAATGAATTCACAAATCACAAAGAACTTTCTCAGAAAGCTTCATTCTATTTTTTTCTGAAGATATTTCTTGGTCACCATTGGCTTCAAAGCGATCCAGAATATCCCTTCTCAGATTCCCCAAAAACCGTGCTACCAAATTTATCCATGAAAAGAATCATGTAATTCCGTGAGAAGAATTAACACATCATAAAGCCGTTTCTCAGAAAGCTTCTTTCTAGTTTTTATATGAGGATATTTCCTTTGTCACCATAAGTTTCAATGTGCTCAGAAATATCCCATTGTAGATTCCAAGAAAACACGGTTAGCAAAGTGCACAATGAAATAAACAGTGTAGCTCTCTGAGATGAATTCACACATCACAAAACAGCTTCTCAGAACGCTTCTATCTAGTTTTTATCTGAGGGTATTTTCTTTATCACCATAGGCCTCAATGCACTCCAATATATCGCATTGCACATTCCACAAATACAGTGTTAGCAAACTGTTGCATGAAAATAAACTTGTAAATCTATGAGATAAATTCACGCATCTCTACGAAATCTCTCAGAAAGCTTCTTTCTAGTTTCTATCTGACGATATTTCCTTTTTCACCGTAGATTTCAATGTGATCCAAAACAACCATTTCAGATTCCCCCAAAACAGTACTATCAAACTGATTTATGAAAATAATCTTGTAACTCTGTGAGATGAAATAACACATCATAAAGCAGTTTCTCAGAAAGTATCGTTCTAATTTTTGTCTGAGGATATTTCTTTATTCACAATAAGTTTCAATGCACTCCAAAATATCCCATTGCAGATTCCAAGAAAACAGTGCTAGCAAATTACTTAATTAAAAGAACAGTGTAATTCTGTGTGATGAATTTCCACATCACAATTCAGTTTCTCAGAAAGCTTCTTTTTGGTTTATATCTGAGGATGTTTCCTTTGTCACCACAGGCTTCAATGCCCTCCCAAATATTCTATTGCAGATTCCACGTGAAAAGTGTTATCAAATTTTTCATTGAAAAGAACGGTGTAGCTCTGTGTGGTGAATTCACGCATCACAATGCAGTTTCTCAGAAAGCTTCCCTCTCATTTTTTTTTTCGAGGATATTTCCTTTTTCACTATAGGCCTCAATGCACTTGAAAATGTTCCTTTGCAGATTCCACAAAAACAGTGTTAGCAAACTGATCCATAAAAAGAAAGGTGTAACTCTGTGAGATACATTAACACATCATGAAGAAGTTTCTCAGAAAGCTTCTTTCCAGTTTTTATCTGAGGATATTTCCTTAGTCTCCATAGGTTTCAATGCAATCCAAAATATCCCTTCTCAGATTCCCCAAAAACTGTGCTACCATACTGCTCCTTGAAACGAATTGTGTAACACTGTGAGATGAATTAACACATCACAAAGTAGTGTCTCAGAAAGTTTCTTTCTAGTTTTTATATGAGGAAATTTTGTTTGTCACCATAAGCTTCCATGCACTCCAAAAGATCCCATTGCAGATTCCAAGAAAACATTGTTAGCAAACTCCTCAATGAAAAGAGCAGTGTAACACTGTGAGATGAGTTCACACATCACAAAGCAGTTTCTCAGAAAGTTTCTTTCTATTATTTATTTGAAGATATTTCCTTTTTCACCATAGGCCTCAATGCGCTCCCAAATATCCCTTTGCAGATTCCACGAAAACAGTGTTTGCAAACTGCTCCATGAAAAGAAAACTCTTTGGGATGAATTCACACATCCCAAAGAATTTTTCTCAGAAAACTTCTTTCTTGTTTTTATTTGAGGATACTTCCTTAGTCACCATAGGCTTCATGGCAATCCAAAATATCCCTTGTCAAATTCCCCAAAAAAAGTGCTACCAAACTGATCCATGAAAGGAATAGTGTAACTCTGTGAGATGAATTAACACATCATAAAGCAGCTTCTCAGAGGGCTTCTTTCTAGTTTTTACATGAGGATATTTCCTTTGTCACCATAAGTATCAATATGCTCCGAAATATGCCATTGTAGATTCCAAGAAAACAGTTTTAGCAAACTGTTCCACGAAAAGAACAATGTAACTCTGTGCCTTGAATTCAAACATCACAAAACAGATTCTCGGGAACCTTCTTCCTAGTTTTTCTATGAGGGTATTTCACTGTATGTCTCAATGCGCTCCCAAATATCCCTTTGCAGATTGCATGAAAACTGTGTTAGCAAATTGATTCATGAAAACTAAGGTGTAATTCTGCGAGATGAATTCACAAATCACAAAGTACCTTCTCAGATAGCTTCTTTCTAGTTTTTACCTGAGGATCTCCTTTTTCACCATAGGCATCAATTTGCTCCCAAATATGCCTTTGCAGATTCCACGAAGACAGTGTTAGCAAACTGCTCCATGAAAACCAAGGTGTAACTCTTTGAAATGAATTCACACATTGCAGGGAGCTTTCTCAGAAAGCTTCTTTCTAGTTTTTATCTGAGGATGCTACCTTTCTCACCATAGACTTCAATGTGATCCATAATATCCTATTGCACATTCCAAGAAAACAGTGTTATCAAACTGCTCAATGAAAAGAATGGTGTAGCTCTGTGAGATGAATTCACACATCAAAAGCAGTTTCTCAGAAAGCTTGTTTCCAGTTTTTATCTGAGGATATTTCCTTTGTCACCATAGGCCTCAATGTGATCCAAAACATCCCTTCTCAGATTTCACATAACAGTGCAATGAAACTGCTCCATGAAAAGAATCGTGTAACACTGTGAGATGAATTCATAAACCACAAAGCAGTTTCTCAGAAAGCTTCTTTCTAGTTTTTATCTGAGGATATTTCCTTTTTCACTATATGCCCCAATGTACTCTCAAATATCCCTTTGCATATTCCACGAAAACAGTGTTAGCAAACTGTTGCATGAAAAGAAAGATGTAACTCTGTGAGATGTATTCACATGTCAAAAAGAATTTTATCAGGAAGTTTCTTTCTAGATTTTATCTGAGGATATTTCCTTTGTCACCATAGGCTTCAATGTGATCCAAAATAACCCTTCTAAGATTCCCCAACAACAGTGCTACCAAACTGATCCATGAAAAAAATCGTGTAAATCCAGGAGATGAATTAAAACATCACAAAGCAGTTTCTCTGAAAGCTTCTTTCTAGTTTTTATATGATGATATTTCTTTTGTCACACCAAGCTTCAAGGCACTCCAAAATATCCCATTGCAGATTCCAAGAAAACAGTGTTTGAAAACTGCTCACTGAAAATAACAGTGTAACTCTGAGTTGAATTCACACATCACAAAGCAGTTTCTCAGAAAGCTTCTTTCCAGTTTTTTCTGAGGATAATTCCTTTCTCACCGTAGGACTCAAAGCACTCGTAAATATCCCTTTGCAAATTCCATGAAAACAGTGATAGCAAACTGCTCCATGAAAAGAAAGGTGTATCTCTGTGAGATGAATTCACACATCATGAAGAAGTTTCTCAGAAAGCTTCTTTCTAGTTTTTATTTGAGAATATTTCCTTTGTCACCATAGGCTTTAAGACAACCCAAAATATGCCTTCTCAGATTCCCCAAAAACAGTGTGACCAAACTCTGCATGAAAAGTATCACGTACCTCTGTGAGATGGATTCACACATCACAAAGCAGTTTCTCAACAAGCCTCTTTCTAGCTTTTTTCTGAGGATATTTCTTTTATCACCATAAGCTTCAATGTGCTCCGAAACATCCCATTGCAGATTCCAAGAAAACAGTGTGAGCAAACTGCTCAATGAAAAGATCAGTGTAAGTCTGTGGAATGAGTTCACACGTCACAAAGCAGTTTTTCGGAAAGCTTCCTTTTGGTTTTTATCTGATTATACTTTCTTTGCCACCATTGACTTCAAGCACTCCCACATATCCTATTGCAGATTCCACAAAAATAGTGTTAGCGAAGTGCTCAATGAAAAGAATGGTGTAGCTTTGTTAGATGAATTCACACTTCACAA
>NC_044561.1:40309927-40393541 GCF_007565055.1 Rhinopithecus roxellana | reverse complement strand
GGAAACTGAGAAGGCTTCCTTGCATCGCTTTGAGGCCTACGCTGATAAAGGAAATTTCATCCGTTCAAAACGTGAAAGAAGCTTTCTGAGAAAACTTCTTTCTGTTCTGTGAGTTCATCTCACAGACTTATAACTTAGACTTCAGAAAGAGCAGTTTGCTAACACCTTTCGTGGAATCTAGGAAAGTGATATTGGGAGCCCATAGGGGCCCATGGTGAGAAAGGAAATATCGTCACATAATAAGCAGAGAGAAGCTTTCTGAGAGATTGCTTTCTGATGTGTGACCTTCATCACACAGAGTTCCACCCTTCCCTTCTTGGAACAGTTTGCTAACACTGTTGTCATGGATTCTGCAAAGGTATATTGGGAGCTCATTGAGGGCTATGGTGAAAAAGGAAATATTCTCACATAATAACTAAAGAGAAGCTTTCTGAGAAACTGCATTGCCATGTGTGAATGCAACTCTCAGAGTTACACGTTTCTCTTCAGTGATCAGTTTGTTAACACAGTTTTCTGGAAATCTGCAATTAGACACTTCATAGCGCAATGAAGCTTACGGTGACAGAGGATATATCCACAGATGAAAACTAGAAAGAAGCTTTCTTAGAAACTGCCTGGTGATGTGTGAATTCATCTCACAGAGTTACACTTATGTTTCGTGGAGCAGTCCATTAACACTGTCTTTGAGGAAACTGAGAAGGGCTTCCTTGCATCGCTTTGAGGCCTACGCTGATAAAGGAAATTTCATCCGTTCAAAACGTGAAAGAAGCTTTCTGAGAAACTTCTTTCTGTTCTGTGAGTTCATCTCACAGACTTATAACTTAGACTTCAGAAAGCAGTTTGCTAACACTCTTTTCGTGGAATCTGGAAAGTGATATTTGGGAGCCCATAGGGGCCCATGGTGAGAAAGGAAATATCGTCACATAATAAGCAGAGAGAAGCTTTCTGAGAGATTGCTTTCTGATGTGTGACTTCATCACACAGAGTTCCACCCTTCCCTTCTTGGAACAGTTTGCTAACACTGTTGTCATGGATTCTGCAAAGGTATATTTGGGAGCTCATTGAGGGCTATGGTGAAAAAGGAAATATTCTCACATAATAACTAAAGAGAAGCTTTCTGAGAAACTGCATTGCCATGTGTGAATGCAACTCTCAGAGTTACACGTTTCTCTTCAGTGATCAGTTTGTTAACACAGTTTTCTGGAAATCTGCAATTAGACACTTCATAGCGCAATGAAGCTTACGGTGACAGAGGATATATCCACAGATGAAAACTAGAAAGAAGCTTTCTTAGAAACTGCCTGGTGATGTGTGAATTCATCTCACAGAGTTACACTTATGTTTCGTGGAGCAGTCCATTAACACTGTCTTTGAGGAAACTGAGAAGGGCTTCCTTGCATCGCTTTGAGGCCTACGCTGATAAAGGAAATTTCATCCGTTCAAAACGTGAAAGAAGCTTTCTGAGAAACTTCTTTCTGTTCTGTGAGTTCATCTCACAGACTTATAACTTAGACTTCAGAAAGCAGTTTGCTAACACTCTTTTCGTGGAATCTGGAAAGTGATATTTGGGAGCCCATAGGGGCCCATGGTGAGAAAGGAAATATCGTCACATAATAAGCAGAGAGAAGCTTTCTGAGAGATTGCTTTCTGATGTGTGACTTCATCACACAGAGTTCCACCCTTCCCTTCTTGGAACAGTTTGCTAACACTGTTGTCATGGATTCTGCAAAGGTATATTTGGGAGCTCATTGAGGGCTATGGTGAAAAAGGAAATATTCTCACATAATAACTAAAGAGAAGCTTTCTGAGAAACTGCATTGCCATGTGTGAATGCAACTCTCAGAGTTACACGTTTCTCTTCAGTGATCAGTTTGTTAACACAGTTTTCTGGAAATCTGCAATTAGACACTTCATAGCGCAATGAAGCTTACGGTGACAGAGGATATATCCACAGATGAAAACTAGAAAGAAGCTTTCTTAGAAACTGCCTGGTGATGTGTGAATTCATCTCACAGAGTTACACTTATGTTTCGTGGAGCAGTCCATTAACACTGTCTTTGAGGAAACTGAGAAGGGCTTCCTTGCATCGCTTTGAGGCCTACGCTGATAAAGGAAATTTCATCCGTTCAAAACGTGAAAGAAGCTTTCTGAGAAACTTCTTTCTGTTCTGTGAGTTCATCTCACAGACTTATAACTTAGACTTCAGAAAGCAGTTTGCTAACACTCTTTTCGTGGAATCTGGAAAGTGATATTTGGGAGCCCATAGGGGCCCATGGTGAGAAAGGAAATATCGTCACATAATAAGCAGAGAGAAGCTTTCTGAGAGATTGCTTTCTGATGTGTGACTTCATCACACAGAGTTCCACCCTTCCCTTCTTGGAACAGTTTGCTAACACTGTTGTCATGGATTCTGCAAAGGTATATTTGGGAGCTCATTGAGGGCTATGGTGAAAAAGGAAATATTCTCACATAATAACTAAAGAGAAGCTTTCTGAGAAACTGCATTGCCATGTGTGAATGCAACTCTCAGAGTTACACGTTTCTCTTCAGTGATCAGTTTGTTAACACAGTTTTCTGGAAATCTGCAATTAGACACTTCATAGCGCAATGAAGCTTACGGTGACAGAGGATATATCCACAGATGAAAACTAGAAAGAAGCTTTCTTAGAAACTGCCTGGTGATGTGTGAATTCATCTCACAGAGTTACACTTATGTTTCGTGGAGCAGTCCATTAACACTGTCTTTGAGGAAACTGAGAAGGGCTTCCTTGCATCGCTTTGAGGCCTACGCTGATAAAGGAAATTTCATCCGTTCAAAACGTGAAAGAAGCTTTCTGAGAAACTTCTTTCTGTTCTGTGAGTTCATCTCACAGACTTATAACTTAGACTTCAGAAAGCAGTTTGCTAACACTCTTTTCGTGGAATCTGGAAAGTGATATTTGGGAGCCCATAGGGGCCCATGGTGAGAAAGGAAATATCGTCACATAATAAGTAGAGAGAAGCTTTCTGAGAGATTGCTTTCTGATGTGTGACTTCATCACACAGAGTTCCACCCTTCCCTTCTTGGAACAGTTTGCTAACACTGTTGTCATGGATTCTGCAAAGGTATATTTGGGAGCTCATTGAGGGCTATGGTGAAAAAGGAAATATTCTCACATAATAACTAAAGAGAAGCTTTCTGAGAAACTGCATTGCCATGTGTGAATGCAACTCTCAGAGTTACACGTTTCTCTTCAGTGATCAGTTTGTTAACACAGTTTTCTGGAAATCTGCAATTAGACACTTCATAGCGCAATGAAGCTTACGGTGACAGAGGATATATCCACAGATGAAAACTAGAAAGAAGCTTTCTTAGAAACTGCCTGGTGATGTGTGAATTCATCTCACAGAGTTACACTTATGTTTCGTGGAGCAGTCCATTAACACTGTCTTTGAGGAAACTGAGAAGGGCTTCCTTGCATCGCTTTGAGGCCTACGCTGATAAAGGAAATTTCATCCGTTCAAAACGTGAAAGAAGCTTTCTGAGAAACTTCTTTCTGTTCTGTGAGTTCATCTCACAGACTTATAACTTAGACTTCAGAAAGCAGTTTGCTAACACTCTTTTCGTGGAATCTGGAAAGTGATATTTGGGAGCCCATAGGGGCCCATGGTGAGAAAGGAAATATCGTCACATAATAAGCAGAGAGAAGCTTTCTGAGAGATTGCTTTCTGATGTGTGACTTCATCACACAGAGTTCCACCCTTCCCTTCTTGGAACAGTTTGCTAACACTGTTGTCATGGATTCTGCAAAGGTATATTTGGGAGCTCATTGAGGGCTATGGTGAAAAAGGAAATATTCTCACATAATAACTAAAGAGAAGCTTTCTGAGAAACTGCATTGCCATGTGTGAATGCAACTCTCAGAGTTACACGTTTCTCTTCAGTGATCAGTTTGTTAACACAGTTTTCTGGAAATCTGCAATTAGACACTTCATAGCGCAATGAAGCTTACGGTGACAGAGGATATATCCACAGATGAAAACTAGAAAGAAGCTTTCTTAGAAACTGCCTGGTGATGTGTGAATTCATCTCACAGAGTTACACTTATGTTTCGTGGAGCAGTCCATTAACACTGTCTTTGAGGAAACTGAGAAGGGCTTCCTTGCATCGCTTTGAGGCCTACGCTGATAAAGGAAATTTCATCCGTTCAAAACGTGAAAGAAGCTTTCTGAGAAACTTCTTTCTGTTCTGTGAGTTCATCTCACAGACTTATAACTTAGACTTCAGAAAGCAGTTTGCTAACACTCTTTTCGTGGAATCTGGAAAGTGATATTTGGGAGCCCATAGGGGCCCATGGTGAGAAAGGAAATATCGTCACATAATAAGTAGAGAGAAGCTTTCTGAGAGATTGCTTTCTGATGTGTGACTTCATCACACAGAGTTCCACCCTTCCCTTCTTGGAACAGTTTGCTAACACTGTTGTCATGGATTCTGCAAAGGTATATTTGGGAGCTCATTGAGGGCTATGGTGAAAAAGGAAATATTCTCACATAATAACTAAAGAGAAGCTTTCTGAGAAACTGCATTGCCATGTGTGAATGCAACTCTCAGAGTTACACGTTTCTCTTCAGTGATCAGTTTGTTAACACAGTTTTCTGGAAATCTGCAATTAGACACTTCATAGCGCAATGAAGCTTACGGTGACAGAGGATATATCCACAGATGAAAACTAGAAAGAAGCTTTCTTAGAAACTGCCTGGTGATGTGTGAATTCATCTCACAGAGTTACACTTATGTTTCGTGGAGCAGTCCATTAACACTGTCTTTGAGGAAACTGAGAAGGGCTTCCTTGCATCGCTTTGAGGCCTACGCTGATAAAGGAAATTTCATCCGTTCAAAACGTGAAAGAAGCTTTCTGAGAAACTTCTTTCTGTTCTGTGAGTTCATCTCACAGACTTATAACTTAGACTTCAGAAAGCAGTTTGCTAACACTCTTTTCGTGGAATCTGGAAAGTGATATTTGGGAGCCCATAGGGGCCCATGGTGAGAAAGGAAATATCGTCACATAATAAGTAGAGAGAAGCTTTCTGAGAGATTGCTTTCTGATGTGTGACTTCATCACACAGAGTTCCACCCTTCCCTTCTTGGAACAGTTTGCTAACACTGTTGTCATGGATTCTGCAAAGGTATATTTGGGAGCTCATTGAGGGCTATGGTGAAAAAGGAAATATTCTCACATAATAACTAAAGAGAAGCTTTCTGAGAAACTGCATTGCCATGTGTGAATGCAACTCTCAGAGTTACACGTTTCTCTTCAGTGATCAGTTTGTTAACACAGTTTTCTGGAAATCTGCAATTAGACACTTCATAGCGCAATGAAGCTTACGGTGACAGAGGATATATCCACAGATGAAAACTAGAAAGAAGCTTTCTTAGAAACTGCCTGGTGATGTGTGAATTCATCTCACAGAGTTACACTTATGTTTCGTGGAGCAGTCCATTAACACTGTCTTTGAGGAAACTGAGAAGGGCTTCCTTGCATCGCTTTGAGGCCTACGCTGATAAAGGAAATTTCATCCGTTCAAAACGTGAAAGAAGCTTTCTGAGAAACTTCTTTCTGTTCTGTGAGTTCATCTCACAGACTTATAACTTAGACTTCAGAAAGCAGTTTGCTAACACTCTTTTCGTGGAATCTGGAAAGTGATATTTGGGAGCCCATAGGGGCCCATGGTGAGAAAGGAAATATCGTCACATAATAAGTAGAGAGAAGCTTTCTGAGAGATTGCTTTCTGATGTGTGACTTCATCACACAGAGTTCCACCCTTCCCTTCTTGGAACAGTTTGCTAACACTGTTGTCATGGATTCTGCAAAGGTATATTTGGGAGCTCATTGAGGGCTATGGTGAAAAAGGAAATATTCTCACATAATAACTAAAGAGAAGCTTTCTGAGAAACTGCATTGCCATGTGTGAATGCAACTCTCAGAGTTACACGTTTCTCTTCAGTGATCAGTTTGTTAACACAGTTTTCTGGAAATCTGCAATTAGACACTTCATAGCGCAATGAAGCTTACGGTGACAGAGGATATATCCACAGATGAAAACTAGAAAGAAGCTTTCTTAGAAACTGCCTGGTGATGTGTGAATTCATCTCACAGAGTTACACTTATGTTTCGTGGAGCAGTCCATTAACACTGTCTTTGAGGAAACTGAGAAGGGCTTCCTTGCATCGCTTTGAGGCCTACGCTGATAAAGGAAATTTCATCCGTTCAAAACGTGAAAGAAGCTTTCTGAGAAACTTCTTTCTGTTCTGTGAGTTCATCTCACAGACTTATAACTTAGACTTCAGAAAGCAGTTTGCTAACACTCTTTTCGTGGAATCTGGAAAGTGATATTTGGGAGCCCATAGGGGCCCATGGTGAGAAAGGAAATATCGTCACATAATAAGTAGAGAGAAGCTTTCTGAGAGATTGCTTTCTGATGTGTGACTTCATCACACAGAGTTCCACCCTTCCCTTCTTGGAACAGTTTGCTAACACTGTTGTCATGGATTCTGCAAAGGTATATTTGGGAGCTCATTGAGGGCTATGGTGAAAAAGGAAATATTCTCACATAATAACTAAAGAGAAGCTTTCTGAGAAACTGCATTGCCATGTGTGAATGCAACTCTCAGAGTTACACGTTTCTCTTCAGTGATCAGTTTGTTAACACAGTTTTCTGGAAATCTGCAATTAGACACTTCATAGCGCAATGAAGCTTACGGTGACAGAGGATATATCCACAGATGAAAACTAGAAAGAAGCTTTCTTAGAAACTGCCTGGTGATGTGTGAATTCATCTCACAGAGTTACACTTATGTTTCGTGGAGCAGTCCATTAACACTGTCTTTGAGGAAACTGAGAAGGGCTTCCTTGCATCGCTTTGAGGCCTACGCTGATAAAGGAAATTTCATCCGTTCAAAACGTGAAAGAAGCTTTCTGAGAAACTTCTTTCTGTTCTGTGAGTTCATCTCACAGACTTATAACTTAGACTTCAGAAAGCAGTTTGCTAACACTCTTTTCGTGGAATCTGGAAAGTGATATTTGGGAGCCCATAGGGGCCCATGGTGAGAAAGGAAATATCGTCACATAATAAGTAGAGAGAAGCTTTCTGAGAGATTGCTTTCTGATGTGTGACTTCATCACACAGAGTTCCACCCTTCCCTTCTTGGAACAGTTTGCTAACACTGTTGTCATGGATTCTGCAAAGGTATATTTGGGAGCTCATTGAGGGCTATGGTGAAAAAGGAAATATTCTCACATAATAACTAAAGAGAAGCTTTCTGAGAAACTGCATTGCCATGTGTGAATGCAACTCTCAGAGTTACACGTTTCTCTTCAGTGATCAGTTTGTTAACACAGTTTTCTGGAAATCTGCAATTAGACACTTCATAGCGCAATGAAGCTTACGGTGACAGAGGATATATCCACAGATGAAAACTAGAAAGAAGCTTTCTTAGAAACTGCCTGGTGATGTGTGAATTCATCTCACAGAGTTACACTTATGTTTCGTGGAGCAGTCCATTAACACTGTCTTTGAGGAAACTGAGAAGGGCTTCCTTGCATCGCTTTGAGGCCTACGCTGATAAAGGAAATTTCATCCGTTCAAAACGTGAAAGAAGCTTTCTGAGAAACTTCTTTCTGTTCTGTGAGTTCATCTCACAGACTTATAACTTAGACTTCAGAAAGCAGTTTGCTAACACTCTTTTCGTGGAATCTGGAAAGTGATATTTGGGAGCCCATAGGGGCCCATGGTGAGAAAGGAAATATCGTCACATAATAAGTAGAGAGAAGCTTTCTGAGAGATTGCTTTCTGATGTGTGACTTCATCACACAGAGTTCCACCCTTCCCTTCTTGGAACAGTTTGCTAACACTGTTGTCATGGATTCTGCAAAGGTATATTTGGGAGCTCATTGAGGGCTATGGTGAAAAAGGAAATATTCTCACATAATAACTAAAGAGAAGCTTTCTGAGAAACTGCATTGCCATGTGTGAATGCAACTCTCAGAGTTACACGTTTCTCTTCAGTGATCAGTTTGTTAACACAGTTTTCTGGAAATCTGCAATTAGACACTTCATAGCGCAATGAAGCTTACGGTGACAGAGGATATATCCACAGATGAAAACTAGAAAGAAGCTTTCTTAGAAACTGCCTGGTGATGTGTGAATTCATCTCACAGAGTTACACTTATGTTTCGTGGAGCAGTCCATTAACACTGTCTTTGAGGAAACTGAGAAGGGCTTCCTTGCATCGCTTTGAGGCCTACGCTGATAAAGGAAATTTCATCCGTTCAAAACGTGAAAGAAGCTTTCTGAGAAACTTCTTTCTGTTCTGTGAGTTCATCTCACAGACTTATAACTTAGACTTCAGAAAGCAGTTTGCTAACACTCTTTTCGTGGAATCTGGAAAGTGATATTTGGGAGCCCATAGGGGCCCATGGTGAGAAAGGAAATATCGTCACATAATAAGTAGAGAGAAGCTTTCTGAGAGATTGCTTTCTGATGTGTGACTTCATCACACAGAGTTCCACCCTTCCCTTCTTGGAACAGTTTGCTAACACTGTTGTCATGGATTCTGCAAAGGTATATTTGGGAGCTCATTGAGGGCTATGGTGAAAAAGGAAATATTCTCACATAATAACTAAAGAGAAGCTTTCTGAGAAACTGCATTGCCATGTGTGAATGCAACTCTCAGAGTTACACGTTTCTCTTCAGTGATCAGTTTGTTAACACAGTTTTCTGGAAATCTGCAATTAGACACTTCATAGCGCAATGAAGCTTACGGTGACAGAGGATATATCCACAGATGAAAACTAGAAAGAAGCTTTCTTAGAAACTGCCTGGTGATGTGTGAATTCATCTCACAGAGTTACACTTATGTTTCGTGGAGCAGTCCATTAACACTGTCTTTGAGGAAACTGAGAAGGGCTTCCTTGCATCGCTTTGAGGCCTACGCTGATAAAGGAAATTTCATCCGTTCAAAACGTGAAAGAAGCTTTCTGAGAAACTTCTTTCTGTTCTGTGAGTTCATCTCACAGACTTATAACTTAGACTTCAGAAAGCAGTTTGCTAACACTCTTTTCGTGGAATCTGGAAAGTGATATTTGGGAGCCCATAGGGGCCCATGGTGAGAAAGGAAATATCGTCACATAATAAGTAGAGAGAAGCTTTCTGAGAGATTGCTTTCTGATGTGTGACTTCATCACACAGAGTTCCACCCTTCCCTTCTTGGAACAGTTTGCTAACACTGTTGTCATGGATTCTGCAAAGGTATATTTGGGAGCTCATTGAGGGCTATGGTGAAAAAGGAAATATTCTCACATAATAACTAAAGAGAAGCTTTCTGAGAAACTGCATTGCCATGTGTGAATGCAACTCTCAGAGTTACACGTTTCTCTTCAGTGATCAGTTTGTTAACACAGTTTTCTGGAAATCTGCAATTAGACACTTCATAGCGCAATGAAGCTTACGGTGACAGAGGATATATCCACAGATGAAAACTAGAAAGAAGCTTTCTTAGAAACTGCCTGGTGATGTGTGAATTCATCTCACAGAGTTACACTTATGTTTCGTGGAGCAGTCCATTAACACTGTCTTTGAGGAAACTGAGAAGGGCTTCCTTGCATCGCTTTGAGGCCTACGCTGATAAAGGAAATTTCATCCGTTCAAAACGTGAAAGAAGCTTTCTGAGAAACTTCTTTCTGTTCTGTGAGTTCATCTCACAGACTTATAACTTAGACTTCAGAAAGCAGTTTGCTAACACTCTTTTCGTGGAATCTGGAAAGTGATATTTGGGAGCCCATAGGGGCCCATGGTGAGAAAGGAAATATCGTCACATAATAAGTAGAGAGAAGCTTTCTGAGAGATTGCTTTCTGATGTGTGACTTCATCACACAGAGTTCCACCCTTCCCTTCTTGGAACAGTTTGCTAACACTGTTGTCATGGATTCTGCAAAGGTATATTTGGGAGCTCATTGAGGGCTATGGTGAAAAAGGAAATATTCTCACATAATAACTAAAGAGAAGCTTTCTGAGAAACTGCATTGCCATGTGTGAATGCAACTCTCAGAGTTACACGTTTCTCTTCAGTGATCAGTTTGTTAACACAGTTTTCTGGAAATCTGCAATTAGACACTTCATAGCGCAATGAAGCTTACGGTGACAGAGGATATATCCACAGATGAAAACTAGAAAGAAGCTTTCTTAGAAACTGCCTGGTGATGTGTGAATTCATCTCACAGAGTTACACTTATGTTTCGTGGAGCAGTCCATTAACACTGTCTTTGAGGAAACTGAGAAGGGCTTCCTTGCATCGCTTTGAGGCCTACGCTGATAAAGGAAATTTCATCCGTTCAAAACGTGAAAGAAGCTTTCTGAGAAACTTCTTTCTGTTCTGTGAGTTCATCTCACAGACTTATAACTTAGACTTCAGAAAGCAGTTTGCTAACACTCTTTTCGTGGAATCTGGAAAGTGATATTTGGGAGCCCATAGGGGCCCATGGTGAGAAAGGAAATATCGTCACATAATAAGTAGAGAGAAGCTTTCTGAGAGATTGCTTTCTGATGTGTGACTTCATCACACAGAGTTCCACCCTTCCCTTCTTGGAACAGTTTGCTAACACTGTTGTCATGGATTCTGCAAAGGTATATTTGGGAGCTCATTGAGGGCTATGGTGAAAAAGGAAATATTCTCACATAATAACTAAAGAGAAGCTTTCTGAGAAACTGCATTGCCATGTGTGAATGCAACTCTCAGAGTTACACGTTTCTCTTCAGTGATCAGTTTGTTAACACAGTTTTCTGGAAATCTGCAATTAGACACTTCATAGCGCAATGAAGCTTACGGTGACAGAGGATATATCCACAGATGAAAACTAGAAAGAAGCTTTCTTAGAAACTGCCTGGTGATGTGTGAATTCATCTCACAGAGTTACACTTATGTTTCGTGGAGCAGTCCATTAACACTGTCTTTGAGGAAACTGAGAAGGGCTTCCTTGCATCGCTTTGAGGCCTACGCTGATAAAGGAAATTTCATCCGTTCAAAACGTGAAAGAAGCTTTCTGAGAAACTTCTTTCTGTTCTGTGAGTTCATCTCACAGACTTATAACTTAGACTTCAGAAAGCAGTTTGCTAACACTCTTTTCGTGGAATCTGGAAAGTGATATTTGGGAGCCCATAGGGGCCCATGGTGAGAAAGGAAATATCGTCACATAATAAGTAGAGAGAAGCTTTCTGAGAGATTGCTTTCTGATGTGTGACTTCATCACACAGAGTTCCACCCTTCCCTTCTTGGAACAGTTTGCTAACACTGTTGTCATGGATTCTGCAAAGGTATATTTGGGAGCTCATTGAGGGCTATGGTGAAAAAGGAAATATTCTCACATAATAACTAAAGAGAAGCTTTCTGAGAAACTGCATTGCCATGTGTGAATGCAACTCTCAGAGTTACACGTTTCTCTTCAGTGATCAGTTTGTTAACACAGTTTTCTGGAAATCTGCAATTAGACACTTCATAGCGCAATGAAGCTTACGGTGACAGAGGATATATCCACAGATGAAAACTAGAAAGAAGCTTTCTTAGAAACTGCCTGGTGATGTGTGAATTCATCTCACAGAGTTACACTTATGTTTCGTGGAGCAGTCCATTAACACTGTCTTTGAGGAAACTGAGAAGGGCTTCCTTGCATCGCTTTGAGGCCTACGCTGATAAAGGAAATTTCATCCGTTCAAAACGTGAAAGAAGCTTTCTGAGAAACTTCTTTCTGTTCTGTGAGTTCATCTCACAGACTTATAACTTAGACTTCAGAAAGCAGTTTGCTAACACTCTTTTCGTGGAATCTGGAAAGTGATATTTGGGAGCCCATAGGGGCCCATGGTGAGAAAGGAAATATCGTCACATAATAAGTAGAGAGAAGCTTTCTGAGAGATTGCTTTCTGATGTGTGACTTCATCACACAGAGTTCCACCCTTCCCTTCTTGGAACAGTTTGCTAACACTGTTGTCATGGATTCTGCAAAGGTATATTTGGGAGCTCATTGAGGGCTATGGTGAAAAAGGAAATATTCTCACATAATAACTAAAGAGAAGCTTTCTGAGAAACTGCATTGCCATGTGTGAATGCAACTCTCAGAGTTACACGTTTCTCTTCAGTGATCAGTTTGTTAACACAGTTTTCTGGAAATCTGCAATTAGACACTTCATAGCGCAATGAAGCTTACGGTGACAGAGGATATATCCACAGATGAAAACTAGAAAGAAGCTTTCTTAGAAACTGCCTGGTGATGTGTGAATTCATCTCACAGAGTTACACTTATGTTTCGTGGAGCAGTCCATTAACACTGTCTTTGAGGAAACTGAGAAGGGCTTCCTTGCATCGCTTTGAGGCCTACGCTGATAAAGGAAATTTCATCCGTTCAAAACGTGAAAGAAGCTTTCTGAGAAACTTCTTTCTGTTCTGTGAGTTCATCTCACAGACTTATAACTTAGACTTCAGAAAGCAGTTTGCTAACACTCTTTTCGTGGAATCTGGAAAGTGATATTTGGGAGCCCATGGTGGCCCATGGTGAGAAAGGAAATATCGTCACATAATAAGTAGAGAGAAGCTTTCTGAGAGATTGCTTTCTGATGTGTGACTTCATCACACAGAGTTCCACCCTTCCTTCTTGGAACAGTTTGCTAACACTGTTGTCAGTGGATTCTGCAAAGTTATATTTGGGAGCTCTTTGAGGGCAATGGTGAAAAAGGAAATATCCTCACATAATAACTAAAGAGAAGCTTTCTGAGAAACTGCGTTGCCATATGTGAATACAACTCACAGAATTACTCGTTTCTCCTCTGTGTTCAGTTTGCTAACCCAGTTTTCTTGAAATCTGCAATGGAATACTACTTAGCGCTATGCGTCTGACGGTGATGAACAAAATATACTCAGATCAAATACTTATAGAGCTTTCTGAGAAATTGCTTTCTTACGTGTTACTTCATCACTCAGAGTTACACCACTATTTGTTGGATCCGTTCCCTAGGAGTGTTTCCGTGGATTCTGAGAAGTGATATTTCCAATGGGTTTGAGGGGTTGAAGAACAACGGAAATATCCTCCGAGATAAACCGGAATGAAACTTTCTGAGAAACGGCTTTGTGCTGTGTGAATTCATTTCAAGTGTTACACCACCCTCTGTTGGGGGGTTTGCTAGCACTCATTCTGTGGAATCTCATAAGTGATGTCTTGGATATCGTTGAATCCCATGTTGGATAAGGAAGTATCCTCAGACAAACGTGCAGACAAGCCTTCTCAGAAACTTCTTTGTTGTGGGT
The DNA here is from genome assembly GCF_007565055.1 of Rhinopithecus roxellana. NCBI lineage: Eukaryota > Metazoa > Chordata > Mammalia > Primates > Cercopithecidae > Rhinopithecus > Rhinopithecus roxellana. Next base: position 40,380,211 of record NC_044561.1, on the reverse strand, counting down.
GAACTCAGCCCACAGTGTTCCATCATTGTTTGCACTGAAAAGCTTGCTTGCAGAGTTTTCACAGTATCTGCAATAGGACACACGGTGGCGCTCCGAGACCACAAATAACTTCATCTTAAGCAAGAAAGAAGCTATGTGAGAAACCGCTTTGGGATGTGTGAATTCAACCCACTGAGTTACACCTGCATTTCGTGGGGCCGTTGCCTAGCCCTGATTGTGTGGAATCTAAGAACTGATATTTCGGAACTCATTGAAGAAAATGGGGACAAAGGAAATATCCTCCGGCAGAAATGAGAAAGAATCTTTCTGAGAAACTTCTTTCTGATCTGTAAGTTCATCTCACAGACTTAAAACTTAGACTTCAGGAAGCAGTTTGCTAACACTCTTTCCCTGGAACCTGGAAAGTGATATTTGGGAGCCCATAGGGGCCCATGGAGAAAAAGGAAATATCCTCACATAATAACTAGAGAGAAGGTTTCTGAGAGATTGCTTTCTGATGTGTGACTTCATCACACAGAGTTCCACACTTCCCTTCTTGGAACAGTTTGCTAACACTGTTGTCGTGGATTCTGCAAAGGTATATTTGGGAGCTCATTGAGGGCTATGTTGAAAAAGGAAACATCCTCACATAATAACTAGAGAGAAGCTTTCTGAGAGATTGCTTTCTGATGTGTGACTTCATCACACAGAGTTCCACACTTCCCTTCTTGGAACAGTTTGCTAACACTGTTGTCATGGATTCTGCAAAGGTATATTTGGGAGCTCATTGAGGGCTATGGTGAAAAAGGAAATATTCTCACATAATAACTAAAGAGAAGCTTTCTGAGAAACTGCATTGCCATGTGTGAATGCAACTCTCAGAGTTACACGTTTCTCTTCAGTGATCAGTTTGTTAACACAGTTTTCTGGAAATCTGCAATTAGACACTTCATAGCGCAATGAAGCTTACGGTGACAGAGGATATATCCACAGATGAAAACTAGAAAGAAGCTTTCTTAGAAACTGCCTGGTGATGTGTGAATTCATCTCACAGAGTTACACTTATGTTTCGTGGAGCAGTCCATTAACACTGTCTTTGAGGAAACTGAGAAGGGCTTCCTTGCATCGCTTTGAGGCCTACGCTGATAAAGGAAATTTCATCCGTTCAAAACGTGAAAGAAGCTTTCTGAGAAACTTCTTTCTGATCTGTGAGTTCATCTCACAGACTTATAACTTAGACTTCAGAAAGCAGTTTGCTAACACTCTTTTCGTGGAATCTGGAAAGTGATATTTGGAAGCCCATAGGGGCCCATGGTGAGAAAGGAAATATCGTCACATAATAAGCTAGAGAGAAGCTTTCTGAGAGATTGCTTTCTGATGTGTGACTTCATCACACAGAGTTCCATCCTTCCCTTCTTGGAACAGTTTGCTAACACTGTTGTCATGGATTCTGCAAAGGTATATTTGGGAGCTCATTGAGGGCTATGGTGAAAAAGGAAATATTCTCACATAATAACTAAAGAGAAGCTTTCTGAGAAACTGCATTGCCATGTGTGAATGCAACTCTCAGAGTTACACGTTTCTCTTCAGTGATCAGTTTGTTAACACAGTTTTCTGGAAATCTGCAATTAGACACTTCATAGCGCAATGAAGCTTACGGTGACAGAGGATATATCCACAGATGAAAGCTAGAAAGAAGCTTTCTTAGAAACTGCCTGGTGATGTGTGAATTCATCTCACAGAGTTACACTTATGTTTCGTGGAGCAGTCCATTAACACTGTCTTTGAGGAAACTGAGAAGGGCTTCCTTGCATCGCTTTGAGGCCTACGCTGATAAAGGAAATTTCATCCGTTCAAAACGTGAAAGAAGCTTTCTGAGAAACTTCTTTCTGATCTGTGAGTTCATCTCACAGACTTATAACTTAGACTTCAGAAAGCAGTTTGCTAACACTCTTTTCGTGGAATCTGGAAAGTGATATTTGGGAGCCCATAGGGGCCCATGGTGAGGAAGGAAATATCGTCACATAATAAGCAGAGAGAAGCTTTCTGAGAGATTGCTTTCTGATGTGTGACTTCATCACACAGAGTTCCACACTTCCCTTCTTGGAACAGTTTGCTAACACTGTTGTCATGGATTCTGCAAAGGTATATTTGGGAGCTCATTGAGGGCTATGGTGAGAAAGGAAATATTCTCACATAATAACTAAAGAGAAGCTTTCTGAGAAACTGCATTGCCTTGTGTGAATGCAACTCTCAGAGTTACACGTTTCTCTTCAGTGATCAGTTTGTTAACACAGTTTTCTGGAAATCTGCCATTAGACACTTCATAGCGCAATGAAGCTTACGGTGACAAAGGATATATCCACAGATGAAAACTAGAAAGAAGCTTTCTTAGAAACTGCCTGGTGATGTGTGAATTCATCTCACAGAGTTACACTTATGTTTCGTGGAGCAGTCCATTAACACTGTCTTTGAGGAAACTGAGAAGGGCTTCCTTGCATCGCTTTGAGGCCTACGCTGATAAAGGAAATTTCATCCGTTCAAAACGTGAAAGAAGCTTTCTGAGAAACTTCTTTCTGTTCTGTGAGTTCATCTCACAGACTTATAACTTAGACTTCAGAAAGCAGTTTGCTAACACTCTTTTCGTGGAATCTGGAAAGTGATATTTGGGAGCCCATAGGGGCCCATGGTGAGAAAGGAAATATCGTCACATAATAAGTAGAGAGAAGCTTTCTGAGAGATTGCTTTCTGATGTGTGACTTCATCACACAGAGTTCCACCCTTCCCTTCTTGGAACAGTTTGCTAACACTGTTGTCATGGATTCTGCAAAGGTATATTTGGGAGCTCATTGAGGGCTATGGTGAGAAAGGAAATATTCTCACATAATAACTAAAGAGAAGCTTTCTGAGAAACTGCATTGCCATGTGTGAATGCAACTCTCAGAGTTACACGTTTCTCTTCAGTGATCAGTTTGTTAACACAGTTTTCTGGAAATCTGCAATTAGACACTTCATAGCGCAATGAAGCTTACGGTGACAGAGGATATATCCACAGATGAAAACTAGAAAGAAGCTTTCTTAGAAACTGCCTGGTGATGTGTGAATTCATCTCACAGAGTTACACTTATGTTTCGTGGAGCAGTGCATTAACACTGTCTTTGAGGAAACTGAGAAGGGCTTCCTTGCATCGCATTGAGGCCTACGCTGATAAAGGAAATTTCATCCGTTCAAAACGTGAAAGAAGCTTTCTGAGAAACTTCTTTCTGATCTGTGAGTTCATCTCACAGACTTATAACTTAGACTTCAGAAAGCAGTTTGCTAACACTCTTTTCGTGGAATCTGGAAAGTGATATTTGGAAGCCCATAGGGGCCCATGGTGAAAAAGGAAATATCGTCACATAACGACTTAGAGAGAAGCTTTCTGAGAGATTGCTTTCTGATGTGTGACTTCATCACACAGAGTTCCACCCTTCCCTTCTTGCAACAGTTTGCTAACAGTGTTGTCGTGGATTCTGCAAAGGTATATTTGGGAGCTCATTGAGGGCTATGGTGAAAAAGGAAATATCCTAACATAATAACTAAAGAGAAGCTTCCTGAGAACCTGAATTGCCATGTGTGAATGCAACTCTCAGAGTTACACGTTTCTCTTCAGTGATCAGTTTGTTAACACAGTTTTCTGGAAATCTGCAATTAGACACTTCATAGCGCAATGAAGCTTACGGTGACAAAGGATATATCCACAGATGAAAACTAGAAAGAAGCTTTCTTAGAAACTGCCTGGTGATGTGTGAATTCATCTCACAGAGTTACACTTATGTTTCGTGGAGCAGTCCATTAACACTGTCTTTGAGGAAACTGAGAAGGGCTTCCTTGCATCGCTTTGAGGCCTACGCTGATAAAGGAAATTTCATCCGTTCAAAACGTGAAAGAAGCTTTCTGAGAAACTTCTTTCTGTTCTGTGAGTTCATCTCACAGACTTATAACTTAGACTTCAGAAAGCAGTTTGCTAACACTCTTTTCGTGGAATCTGGAAAGTGATATTTGGGAGCCCATAGGGGCCCATGGTGAGAAAGGAAATATCGTCACATAATAAGTAGAGAGAAGCTTTCTGAGAGATTGCTTTCTGATGTGTGACTTCATCACACAGAGTTCCACCCTTCCCTTCTTGGAACAGTTTGCTAACACTGTTGTCATGGATTCTGCAAAGGTATATTTGGGAGCTCATTGAGGGCTATGGTGAAAAAGGAAATATTCCCACATAATAACTAAAGAGAAGCTTTCTGAGAAACTGCATTGCCATGTGTGAATGCAACTCTCAGAGTTACACGTTTCTCTTCAGTGATCAGTTTGTTAACACAGTTTTCTGGAAATCTGCAATTAGACACTTCATAGCGCAATGAAGCTTACGGTGACAAAGGATATATCCACAGATGAAAACTAGAAAGAAGCTTTCTTAGAAACTGCCTGGTGATGTGTGAATTCATCTCACAGAGTTACACTTATGTTTCGTGGAGCAGTCCATTAACACTGTCTTTGAGGAAACTGAGAAGGGCTTCCTTGCATCGCTTTGAGGCCTACGCTGATAAAGGAAATTTCATCCGTTCAAAACGTGAAAGAAGCTTTCTGAGAAACTTCTTTCTGATCTGTGAGTTCATCTCACAGACTTATAACTTAGACTTCAGAAAGCAGTTTGCTAACACTCTTTTCGTGGAATCTGGAAAGTGATATTTGGGAGCCCATAGGGGCCCATGGTGAGAAAGGAAATATCGTCACATAATAAGCTAGAGAGAAGCTTTCTGAGAGATTGCTTTCTGATGTGTGACTTCATCACACAGAGTTCCACCCTTCCCTTCTTGGAACAGTTTGCTAACACTGTTGTCATGGATTCTGCAAAGGTATATTTGGGAGCTCATTGAGGGCTATGGTGAAAAAGGAAATATTCTCACATAATAACTAAAGAGAAGCTTTCTGAGAAACTGCATTGCCATGTGTGAATGCAACTCTCAGAGTTACACGTTTCTCTTCAGTGATCAGTTTGTTAACACAGTTTTCTGGAAATCTGCAATTAGACACTTCATAGCGCAATGAAGCTTACGGTGACAAAGGATATATCCACAGATGAAAACTAGAAAGAAGCTTTCTTAGAAACTGCCTGGTGATGTGTGAATTCATCTCACAGAGTTACACTTATGTTTCGTGGAGCAGTCCATTAACACTGTCTTTGAGGAAACTGAGAAGGGCTTCCTTGCATCGCTTTGAGGCCTACGCTGATAAAGGAAATTTCATCCGTTCAAAACGTGAAAGAAGCTTTCTGAGAAACTTCTTTCTGTTCTGTGAGTTCATCTCACAGACTTATAACTTAGACTTCAGAAAGCAGTTTGCTAACACTCTTTTCGTGGAATCTGGAAAGTGATATTTGGGAGCCCATAGGGGCCCATGGTGAGAAAGGAAATATCGTCACATAATAAGCTAGAGAGAAGCTTTCTGAGAGATTGCTTTCTGATGTGTGACTTCATCACACAGAGTTCCACCCTTCCCTTCTTGGAACAGTTTGCTAACACTGTTGTCATGGATTCTGCAAAGGTATATTTGGGAGCTCATTGAGGGCTATGGTGAAAAAGGAAATATTCTCACATAATAACTAAAGAGAAGCTTTCTGAGAAACTGCATTGCCTTGTGTGAATGCAACTCTCAGAGTTACACGTTTCTCTTCAGTGATCAGTTTGTTAACACAGTTTTCTGGAAATCTGCAATTAGACACTTCATAGCGCAATGAAGCTTACGGTGACAAAGGATATATCCACAGATGAAAACTAGAAAGAAGCTTTCTTAGAAACTGCCTGGTGATGTGTGAATTCATCTCACAGAGTTACACTTATGTTTCGTGGAGCAGTCCATTAACACTGTCTTTGAGGGAACTGAGAAGGGCTTCCTTGCATCGCTTTGAGGCCTACGCTGATAAAGGAAATTTCATCCGTTCAAAACGTGAAAGAAGCTTTCTGAGAAACTTCTTTCTGTTCTGTGAGTTCATCTCACAGACTTATAACTTAGACTTCAGAAAGCAGTTTGCTAACACTCTTTTCGTGGAATCTGGAAAGTGATATTTGGGAGCCCATAGGGGCCCATGGTGAGAAAGGAAATATCGTCACATAATAAGCAGAGAGAAGCTTTCTGAGAGATTGCTTTCTGATGTGTGACTTCATCACACAGAGTTCCACCCTTCCCTTCTTGGAACAGTTTGCTAACACTGTTGTCGTGGATTCTGCAAAGGTATATTTGGGAGCTCTTAGATGGCAATGGTGAAAAAGGAATTATCCTCACATAATAACTAAAGAGAAGCTTTCTGAGAAACTGCATTGCCATGTGTGAATGCAACTCACAGAATTACTCGTTTCTCCTCTGTGTTCAGTTCGCTAACCCAGTTTTCTTGAAATCTGCAATAGAATACTACTTAGCGCTATGCAGCTGACGGTGATGAAGAAAATATACTCAGATCAAATACTTATAGAGCTTTCTGAGAAATTGCTTTCTTACGTGTTACTTCATCACTCAGAGTTACACCACAATTTGTTGGAGCCGTTCCCTAGGACTGTTTCCGTGGATTCTGAGAAGTGATATTTCCAATGGGTTTGAGGGGTTGAAGAACAAAGGAAATATCCTCCGTGATAAACCGGAATGAAACTTTCTGAGAAACGGCTTTGTGCTGTGTGAATTCATTTCACAGTGTTACACCACCCTCTGTTGGGGGAGTTTGCTAGCACTCATTCTGTGGAATCTCATAAGTGATGTCTTGGATATCATTGAATCCCATGGTGGATAAGGAAGTATCCTCAGACAAACGTGCAGAGAAGCCTTCTCAGAAACTTCTTTGTTGTGGGTGAACTCAGCCCACAGTGTTCCATCATTGTTTGCACTGAAAAGCTTGCTTGCAGATTTTTCACAAAATCTGCAGTAGGACACACGGTGGCGCTCCGAGACCACAAATAACTTCATCTTAAGCAAGAAAGAAGCTATCTGAGAAACCGCTTCGGGATATGTGAATTCAACCCACTGAGTTACAGCTGTATTTCGTGGGGCCGTTGCCTAGCCCTGATTGTGTGGAATCTAAGAACTGATATTTCGGAACTCATTGAAGAAAATAGGGGACAAAGGAAATATCCTCCGGCAGAAATTAGAAAGAAGCTTTCTGAGAAACTTCTTTCTGATCTGTAAGTTCATCTCACAGACTTAAAACTTAGACTTCAGGAAGCAGTTTGCTAACACTCTTTCCGTGGAACCTGGAAAGTGATATTTGGGAGCCCATAGGGGCCCATGGAGAAAAGGAAATATCCTCACGTAATAACTAGAGAGAAGGTTTCTGAGAGATTGCTTTCTGATGTGTGACTTCATCACACAGAGTTCCACCCTTCCCTTCTGGAACAGTTTGCTAACACTGTTGTCGTGGATTCTGCAAAGGTATATTTGGGAGCTCTTTGAGGACAGTGGTGAAAAAGGAAATATCCTCACATAATAACTAAAGAGAAGCTTTCTGAGAAACTGCATGGCCATGTGTGAATGCAACTCTCAGAGTTACACGTTTCTCTTCAGTGTTCATTTTGTTAACACAGTTTTCTGGAAAAGTGCAATTAGATACTTCATAGCGCAATGAAGCTTACGGTGACAAAGAAATATCCACAGATAAAAACTAGAAAGAAGCTTTCTTAGAAACTTCCTGGTGATGTGTGAATTCATCTCATAGAGTTACACTTATGTTTCGTGGAGCAGTCCTTTAACACTGTCTTTGAGGAACCTGAGAAAGGCTTCCTTGGATCGCTTTTAGGCCTACGCTGATAAAGGAAATTTCATCCGTTCAAAAGGTGAAAGAAACTTTCTGAGAAACTTCTTCCTGATCTGTGAGTTCATCTCACAGACTTATAACTTAGACTTCAGAAAGCAGTTTGCTAACATTATTTTCGTGGTATCTGGAAAGTGATATTAGGGAGCCCATAGGGGCCCATGGTGAAAAAGGAAATATCGTCACATAATAACTAGAGGGAAGCTTTCTAAGAGATTGCTTTTTGATGTGTGACTTCATCACACAGAGTTCCACCCTTCCCTTCTTGGAACAGTTTCCTAACACGGTTGTCGTGGATTCTGCAAAGGGATATTTGGGAGCTCATTGAGGGCTATGGTGAAATAGGAAATATCCTCGCATAATAACTAAAGGGAAGCTTTCTGAGTAACTGCATTGCCATGTGTGAATGCAACTCTCAGAGTTACACGTTTCTCTTCAGTGATCAGTTTGTTAACACAGTTTTCTGGAAATCTGCAATTAGATACTTCATAGAACAATGAATCTTACGGTGACAAAGGATATATCCACAGATGAAAACTAGAAAGAAGCTTTCTTAGAAACTTCCTGGTGATGTGTGAATTCATCTCACAGAGTTACACTTATGTTTCGAGGAGCAGTCCATTAACACTGTCTTTGAGGAATCTGAGAAGGGCTTCCTTGGATCGCTTTGAGGCCTACGCTGAAAAAGGAAATATCATCTGTTCAAAACGTGAAAGAAGCTTGCTGAGAAACTTCTTTCTGATCTGTGAGTTCATCTCACAGACTTAAAACTTAGACTTCAGAAAGCAGTTTGCTAACACTCTTTTCGTGGAATCTGGAAACTGATATTTGGGAGCCCTTAGGGGCCGATGGTGAAAAAGGAAATATCCTCACATAATAACTAGAGAGAAGCTTTCTGAGAGATTGCTTTCTGATGTGTGACTTCATCACACAGAGTTCCACCCTTCCCTTCTTGGAACAGTTTGCTAACACTGTTGTCGTGCATTCTGCAAATGTATATTTCTGAGCTCATTGAGGGCTATGGTGAAAAAGGAAATATCCTCACATAATAACTAAAGAGAAGCTTTCTGAGAAACTGCATTGCCATGTGTGAAAGCAACTCTCAGAGTTACACGTTTCTCTTTAGTGATCAGTTTGTTAACACAGTTTTCTGGAAATCTGCAATTAGATACTTCACAGCGCAATGAAGATTACGGTGACAAAGGTAATATCCACAGATGAAAACTAGAAAGAAGCTTTCTTAGAAACTTCTTGGTGATGTGTGAATTCATCTCACAGAGTTACACTTATGTTTCGTGGAGTAGTTCATTAACACTGTCTTTGAGGAACCTGAGAAGGTCTTCCTTGGATCGCTTTGAGGCCTACGCTGATAAAAGAAATGTCTTCCATTCAAAACGTAAAAGAAGATTTCTGAGAAACTTCTATCTGATCTGTGAGTTCATCTCACAGACTTATAACTTAGACTTCAGGAAGCAGTTTGGTAACATTCTTTTCGTGGAATCTGGAAAGTGATATTTGGGAGCCCATGGTGTCCCATGTTGAAAAAGGAAATATCCTCACATAATAACTAGAGAGAAGCTTTCTGAGAGATTGCTTTCTGATGTGTGACTTCATCACACAGAGTTCCACCCTTCCCTTCTTGGAAAAGTTTGCTAACACTGTTGTCGTGGATTCTGCAAAGTTATATTTGGGAGCTCTTTGAGGGCAATGGTGAAAAAGGAAATATCCTCACATAAAAACTAAAGAGAAACTTTCTGTGAAACTGCGTTGCCATATGTGAATGCAACTCACAGAATTACTCGTTTCTCCTCTGTGTTCAGTTTGCTAACCCAGTTTTCTTGAAATCTGCAATGGAATACTTCTTAGCGCTATGCGTCTGACGGTGATGAACAAAATATACTCAGATCAAATACTTATAGAGTTTTCTGAGAAATTGCTTTCTTACGTGTTACTTCATCACTCAGAGTTACACCACAATTTGTTGGAGCCGTTCCCTAGGACTGTTTCCGTGGATTCTGAGAAGTGATATTTCCAATGGGTTTGAGGGTTTGAAGAACAACGGAAATATCCTCCGTGATAAACCGGAATGAAACTTTCTGAGAAACGGCTTTGTGCTGTGTGAATTCATTTCACAGTGTTACACCACCCTCTGTTGGGGGGTTTGCTAGCACTCATTCTGTGGAATCTCATAAGTGATGTCTTGGATATCGTTGAATCCCATGTTGGATAAGGAAGTATCCTCAGACAAACGTGCAGAGAAGCCTTCTCAGAAACTTCTTTGTTGTGGGTGAACTCAGCCCACAGTGTTCCATCATTGTTTGCACTGAAAAGCTTGCTTGCAGATTTTTCACAAAATCTGCAGTAGGACACACGGTGGCGCTCCGAGACCACAAATAACTTCATCTTAAGCAAGAAAGAAGCTATCTGAGAAACCGCTTCGGGATATGTGAATTCAACCCACTGAGTTACAGCTGTATTTCGTGGGGCCGTTGCCTAGCCCTGATTGTGTGGAATCTAAGAACTGATATTTCGGAACTCATTGAAGAAAATGGGGACAAAGGAAATATCCTCCGGCAGAAATTAGAAAGAAGCTTTCTGAGAAACTTCTTTCTGATCTGTAAGTTCATCTCACAGACTTAAAACTTAGACTTCAGGAAGCAGTTTGCTAACACTCTTTCCGTGGAACCTGGAAAGTGATATTTGGGAGCCCATAGGGGCCCATGGAGAAAAAGGAAATATCCTCACGTAATAACTAGAGAGAAGGTTTCTGAGAGATTGCTTTCTGATGTGTGACTTCATCACACAGAGTTCCACCCTTCCCTTCTGGGAACAGTTTGCTAACACTGTTGTCGTGGATTCTGCAAAGGTATATTTGGGAGCTCTTTGAGGACAGTGGTGAAAAAGGAAATATCCTCACATAATAACTAAAGAGAAGCTTTCTGAGAAACTGCATGGCCATGTGTGAATGCAACTCACAGAATTACTCGTTTCTCCTCTGTGTTCAGTTTACTAACCCACTTTTCTTGAAATCTGCAATGGAATACTACTTAGCGCTATGCAGCTGACGGTGATGAAGAAAATATACTCAGATCAAATACTTGTAGAGCTTTCTGAGAAATTGCTTTCTTACGTGTTACTTCATCACTCAGAGTTACACTACTATTTGTTGGAGCCGTTCCCTAGGACTGTTTCCGTGGATTCTGAGAAGTGATATTTCCAATGGGTTTGAGGGGTTGAAGAACAACGGAAATATCCTCCGAGATAAAGCGGAGTGAAACTTTCTGAGAAACGGCTTTGTGCTGTGTGAATTCATTTCACAGTGTTACACGACCCTCTGTTGGGGGAGTTTGCTAGCACTCATTTTGTGGAATCTCATAAGTGATGTCTTGGATATAGTTGAATCAGATGGTGGATAAGGAAGTATCTTAAGACAAACGTGCAGAGAAGCCTTCTCAGAAACTTCTTTGCTGTGGGTGAACTCAGCCCACAGAGTTCCATCATTGTTTGCACTGAGAAGCTTGCTTGCAGAGTATTCGCAGAATCTGCAGTAGGACACACGGTGGCGCTCCGAGACCACAAATAACTTCATTTTAAGCAAGAAAGAAGCTGTCTGAGAAACCAGTTTGGCATGTGTGAATTCAACCCACTGAGTTACACCTGTATTTCGTGGTGCCGTTGCCTAGCCCTGATTGTGTGGAATCTAAGAACTGATATTTCGGAACTCATTGAAGAAAATGGGGACAAAGGAAATATCCTCCGGCAGAAATGAGAAAGAAGCTTTCTGAGAAACTTCTTTCTGATCTGTGAGTTCATCACACAGACTTAAACTTAGACTTCAGGAAGCAGTTTGCTAACACTCTTTCCGTGGAACCTGGAAAGTGATATTTGGGAGCCCATAGGGGCCCATGGAGAAAAAGGAAATATCCTCACATAATAACTAGAGAGAAGCTTTCTGAGAGATTGCTTTCTGATGTGTGACTGCATCACACAGAGTTCCACCCTTCCCTTCTTGGAACAGTTTGCTAACACTTCTGTCGTGGATTCTGCAAAGGTACATTTGGGAGCTCATTGAGGGCTATGGTGAAAAAGGAAATATCCTCGCATAATAACTAAAGAGAAGCTTTCTGAGAAACTGCATTGCCATGTGTGAATGCAACTCTCAGAGTTACACGTTTCTCTTCAGTTATCAGTTTGTTAACACAGTTTTCTGGAAATCTGCAATGAGATACTTCATAGCGCAATGAAGCTTACGGTGACAAAGGAAATACCCAAAGAAGAAAACTAGAAAGAAGGTTTCTTGGAAACTTCCTGGTGATGTGTGAATTCATCTCACAGAGATACACTTAAGTTTCGTGGAGCAGTCCATTAACACAGTCTTTGAGGAAACTGAGAAGGGCTTCCTTGGATCGCTTTGAGGCCTACGGTGAAAAAGGAAATTTCATCCGTTCAAAATGTGAAAGAAGCTTTCTGAGAAACTTCTTTCTGATCTGTGAGTTCATCTCACAGACTTAAAACTTAGACTTCAGGAAGCAGTTTGCTAACACTCTTTTCGTGGAATCTGGAAAGTGATATTTGGGAGCCCATAGGGGCCCATGGTGAAAAAGGAAATATCGTCACATAATAAATAGAGAGAAGCTTTCTGAGGGATTGCTTTCTGATGTGTGACTCCTCACACAGAGTTTCACCCTTCCCTTCTTGGAACAGTTTGCTAACACTGTTGTCGTGCATTCTGCAAAGGTATATCTGGGAGCTGATTGAGAGCTATGGTGAAAAAGGAAATATCCTCACATAATAATTAAGAGAAGCTTTCTGAGAAACTGCATTGCCATGTGTGAATGCAACTCTCAGAGTTACACGTTTCTCTTCAGTGATCAGTTTGTTAACACAGTTTTCTGGAAATCTGCAATTAGATACTTCATAGCGCAAAGAACCTTATGGAGTCAAAGAAAATATCCAAAGATGAAAATTAGAAAGAAACTTTCTTTGAAACCTATTGGTGATATGTGAATTCATCTCACAGAGTTACACTTATGTTTCGTGGAGCAGTCCATTAACACTGTCTTTGAGGAAACTGAGAATGGCTTCCTTGCATCGCTTTGAGGCCTACGCTGATAAAGGAAATTTCATCCGTTCAAAACGTGAAAGAAGCTTTCTGAGAAACTTCTTTCTAATCTGTGAGTTCATCTCACAGACTTATAACTTAGACTTCAGAAAGCAGTTTGCTAACACTCTTTTCGTGGAATCTGGAAAGTGATATTTGGGAGCCCCTCGGGACCCATGGAGAGAAAGGAACTATCGTCACATAATAAGTAGAGAGAAGCTTTCTGAGAGATTGCTTTCTGATGTGTGACTTCATCACACAGAGTTCCACCCTTCCCTTCTTGGAACAGTTTGCTAACACTGTTGTCATGGATTCTGCAAAGGTATATTTGGGAGTTCATGGAGTACTACGGTGAAAAAGGAAATATCCACACATAATACTAAAGAGAAGTTTTCTGAGAAACTGCAATGCCATGTGTGAATGCAACTCTCTGAGTTACACGTTTCTCTTCAGTGATCAGTTTGTTATCACAGTTTTCTGGAAATCTGCAATTAGATACTTCATAGTGCAATGAAGCTTACGGTTACAAACGATATATCCACAGATGAAAACTAGAGAGAAGCTTTCTTAGAATCTTCTTGGTGATGTGTGAATTCATCTCACAGAGTTACACTTATGTTTCGTGGAGCAGTCCATTAACACTGTCTTTGAGGAATCTGAGAAGGGCTTCCTTGGATCGCTTTGAGGCCTACGCTGATTTAGGAAATTTCATCCGTTCAAAACGTGAAAGAAGCTTTCTGAGAAACTTCTTTCTGATCTGTGAGTTCATGTCACAGACTTATAATTTAGACTTCAGAAAGCAGTTTGCTAACATTCTTTTCGTGCTATTTGGAAAGTGATATTTGGGAGCACATAGGGGCCCATGGTGAAAAAGGGAATATCCTCACATAATAACTAGAGAGAAGCTTTCTGAGAGATTGCTTTCTGATGAGTGACTTCATCACACAGAGTTCCACCCTTCCCTTCTTGGAACAGTTTGCTAACACTGTTGCCGTGGGTTCTGCAAAGGTATATTTGGGAGCTAATTGAGGGCTATGGTGAAAAAGGAAATATCCTCGCATAATAACTAAAGAGAAGCTTTCTTAGAAACTGCATTGCCATGTGTGAATGCAACTCTCAGAGTTACACGTTTCTCTTCAGTGATCAGTTTGTTAACACAGTTTTCTGGAAATCTGCAATTAGATACTTCATAGCACAGTGAAGCTTACGGTGATAAAGGAAATATCCACAGATGAAAACTAGAAAGAATCTTTCTTAGAAAGTTCTTGGTGATTTGTGAATTCATCTCACAGAGTTACACTTATGTTTCGTGGTGCAGTCCATTAACACTGTCTTTGAGGAACCTGAGAAGGGCTTCCTTGGATCGCATTGAGGCCTACGCTGATAAAGGAAATTCATCCGTTCAAAACGTGAAAGAAGCTTTCTGAGAAACTTCTTTCTCATCTGTGAGTTCATCTCACAGACTTATAACTTAGACTTCAGGAAGCAGTTTGCTAACATTCTTTTCGTGGAATTTGGAAAGTGATATTTGGTAGCCCATATGAGCCCATGGTGAAAAAGGAAATATCCTCACATAATAAATAGAGAGAAGCTTTCGGAGAGATTGCTTTCTGATGTATGACTTCATCACACAGAGTTCCACCCTTCCCTTCTTGGAAAGTTTGCTAACACTGTTGTCGTGGATTCTGCAAAGGTATAATTGGGAGCTCATTGAGGGCTATGGGGAAAAAGGAAATACCCTCACATAATAACTAAAGAGAAGCTTTCTGAGAAACTGCATTGCCATGTGTGAACGCAACTCTCAGAGTTACACGTTTCTCTTCAGTGATCAGTTTGTTAACACAGTTTTCTGGAAATCTGCAATTAGATACTTCAGAGCGCAATGAAGCTTATGGGGACAAAGGAAATATCCACAGATGAGAACTTGAAAGAAGCTTTCGTAGAAACTTCTTGTTGATGTGTGAATTCATCTCACAGAGTTACACTAATATTTCGTGGAGCAGTCCATTAACACTGTCTTTGAGGAATCTGAGAAGGGCTTCCTTCGATCGCTTTCAGGCCTACGCTGATAAAGGAAATTTCATCCGTTCAAAACGTGAAAGAAGCTTTCTGAGAAACTTCTTTCTGATCTGTGAGTACATCTCACAGACTTATAACTTCGACTTCAGAAAGCAGTTTGCTAACATTCTATTCGTGGAATCTGGAAAGTGATACTAGGGAGCCCTTAGGGGCCCATGGTGAAAAAGGAAATATCCTCACATAATAACTAGAGAGGCTTTCTGAGAGATTGCTTTCTGATGTGTGACTTCATCACTCAGAGTTCCAACCTTTCCTTCTCGGAACAGTTTGCTAACACTGTTGTTGTGGATTCTGCAAAGGTATATTTTGGAGCTAGTTGAGGGCTATGGTGAAAAAGGAAATATCCTCGCATAATAACTAAAGAGAAGCTTTCTGAGAAACTGCATTGCCATGTGTGAATGCAACTCTCAGAGTTACACGTTTCTCTTCAGTGATCAGTTTGTTAACACAGTTTTCTGGAAATCTGCAATTAGATATTTCATAGCGCCAAGAAGCTTACGGTGACAAAGGAAATATCCAGAGATGAAAACTAGAAAGAAGCTTTTTTAGAAACTTCCTGGTGATGTGTGAATTCATCTCACGGAATTACACTTATGTTTCGTGGAGCAGTCCATTAACACTGTCTTTGAGGAATCTGAGAAAGGCTTCCTTGGATCGCTTTGAGGCCTACGCTGATTTAGGAAATTTCATCCGTTCAAAACGTGAACGAAGCTTTCTGAGAAACTTCTTTCTGATCTGTGACTTCATCTCACCGACTTATAACTTAGACTTCAGGAAGCAGTTTTCTAACACTCTCTTCGTGGAATCTGGAAAGTGATATTAGGGAGCCCTTAGGTACCTATGGTGAAAAAGGAAATATCCTCACATAATATCTAGAGAGAAGCTTTCTGAGAGATTGCTTTCTGATGTGTGACTTCATCACACAGAGTTCCACCCGTCCCTTCTTGGAACAGTTTGCTAACACTGTTGTCGTGGATTCTGCTAAGGTATATTTGGGAGCCCTTTGAGGGCTATGGTGAAAAAGGAAATATCCTCACATAATAACTAAAGGGAAGCTTTCTGAGAAACTGCATTGCCATGTGTGAATGCAACTCTCAGATTTACACGTTTCTCTTCAGTGATCAGTTTGTTAACACAGTTTTCTGGAAAACTATAATTAGATACTTCATAGCGCAATGAAGCTTATGGTGACAAAGGATATATCCACAGATGAAAACTAGAAAGAAGCTTTCTTAGAAACTTCCTGGTGATGTGTGAATTCATCTCACAGAGTTACACTTATGTTTCGTGGAGCAGTCCATTAACACTGGCTTTGAGGAATCTGAGAATGGCTTCCTTGGATCGCTTTGAGGCCTACGCTGATTTAGGAAATTTCATCCGTTTAAAACGTGAAAGAAAGTTTCGGAGAAACTTCTTTCTGATCTGTGAGTTCATCTCACAGACTTATAACTTAGACTCCAGGAAGCAGTTTGCTAACATTCTTTTCGTGGAATGTGGAAAGTGATATTAGGGAGCCCTTAGGGACCTATGGTGAAAAAGGAAATATCCTCACATAATAACTAGAGAGAAGCTTTCTCAGAGATTGCTTTCTGATGTGTGACTTCATCACACAGAGTTCCAACCGTCCCTTCTTCGAACAGTGTGCTAACAATGTATTCGTGGGTTCTGCAATGGTATATTTGGGAGCTCATTGAGGGTTATGGTGAAAAAGGAAATATCCTCACATAATAACTAAAGAGAAGCTTTCTGAGAAACTGCATTGCCATGTGTGAATGCAACTCTCAGAGTTACACGTTTCTCTTCAGTGATCAGTTTGTTAACACAGTTTTCTGGAAATCTGCAATTAGATACTTCATAGCACAATGAAGCTTACGGTGACAAAGGAAATATCCACATATGGAAACTAGAGAGAAGCTTTCTTAGAATCTTCTTGGTGATGTGTGAATTCATCTCACAGAGTTACACTTATGTTTCGTGGAGCAGTCCATTAACACTGTCTTTGAGGAATCTGAGAAGGGCTTCCTTGGATCGCTTTGAGGCCTACGCTGATTTAGGAAATTTCATCCGTTCAAAACGTGAAAGAAGCTTTCTGAGAAACTTCTTTCTGATCTGTGAGTTCATCACACAGACTTATAACTTAGACTTCAGGAAGCAGTTTGCTAACATTATTTTCGTGGAATCTGGAAAGTGATATTTGGGAGCCCATAGGGGCCCATGGTGAAAAAGGAAATATTTTCACATAATAACTAGAGAGAAGCTTTCTGAGAGATTGCTTTCTGATGTGTGACTTCATCACACAGAGTTCCACCCTTCCCTTCTTGGAACAGTTTGCTAACACTGTTGTCATGGATTCAGCAAAGGTACATTTGAGAGCTCATTGAGGGCTATGGTGAAAAAGGAAATATTCTCACATAATAACTAAGGAGAAGCTTTCTGATAAACTGCATTGCCATGTGTGAATGCAACTCTCCGATATACACGTTTCTCTTCAGTGATCAGTTTGTTAACACAGTTTTCTGGAAATCTGCAATTAGATACTTCATAGCGCAATGAAGCTTACCGTGTCAAAGGAAATATCCACAGATGAAAACTAGAAAGAAGTTTCTTAGAAACTTATTGGTGATGTGTGAATTCAACTCACAGAGTTACACTTATGTTTCATTGAGCAGTAAATTAACTCTCTCTTTGAGGAACCTGAGAAGGGCATCCTTTGATCGCTTTGAGGCCTACGCTGATAAAGGAAATTTCATCCGTTCAAAACTTGAAAGAAGCTTTCAGAGAAACTTCTTTCTGATCTGTGAGTTCATCTCATAGACTTATAATTTAGAATTCAGAAAGCAGTTTGCTAACATTCTTTTCGTGCTATCTGGAAAGTGATATTTGGGAGCCCATAGGGGCCAATGGTGAAAAAGGAAATATCCTCACATAATAACTAGAGTGAAGATTTCTGAGATATTGCTTTCTGATGTGTGACTTCATCACACAGAGTTCCACCCTTCCCTTCTTGGAGCAGCTTGCTAACACTGTTGTCGTGGATTCTGCAAAGGTATATTTGGGAGCTCATTGAGGGCTACGGTGAAAAAGGAAATATCCTCACATAGTAACTAAAGAGAAGCTTTCTGAGAACCTGCATTGCCATGTGTGAATGCCACTCTCAGAGTTACACGTTTCTCCTCAGTTATCAGTTTGTTAACACAGTTTTCTGGAAATCTGCAATTAGACACTTCATAGCACAATGAAGCTTACGGTGACAGAGGAAATATCCACAGATGAAAACTAGAAAGAAGTTTCTTAGAAACTTCTTCGTGATGTGTGAATTCATCTCACCGAGTTCCACTTATGTTTCGTGGAGCAGTCCATTAACACTGTCTTTGAGGAACCTGAGAATGGCTTCCTTGGATCGCTTTGAGCCCTACGAGGAAAAAGGAAATTTCATCCTTTCAAAACGTAAAAGAAATTTTCTGAGAAACTTTTCTGATATGTGAGTTCATCTCACAGACTTATAACTTAGATTTCAGTAAACAGTTTGCTAACATTCTTTTCGTGTAGTCTGGAAAGTGATATATGGGAGCCCATAGGGGCCCATGGTTAAAAAGGAAATATCCTCACATAATAACTAGAGAGACGCTTTCTGAGAGACTGCTTTCTGATGTGTGACTTCATCCCACAGAGTTCCACCCTTCCTTTCTTGGAACAATTTTCTAACAGTGTTGTCGTAGATTCTGCAAAGGTATATTTGGGAGCTCATTGACGGCTATGGTGAAAAAGGAAATATCCTCACATAATAACTAAAGAGAAGCTTTCTGAGAAACTGCATTGCCATGTGTGAATGCAACTCACAGAGTTACACATTTCTCTTCAGTGATCAGTTTGTTAGCACAGTTTTTGGAAATCTGCAATTAGATACCTCATAGCGCAATGAAGCTTACGGTGACAAAGGAAATATCCACAGATGAAAAGTAGAAAGAAGCTTTTTAGAAAGTTCTTGGTGATGTGTGAATTCAGCTCACAGAGTTACACTTATCATTCATGGAGCAGTCCATTAACACTGCCTTTGAGGAACTGAGAAGGGCTTCCTTGGATCGCTTTGAGGCCTACGCTGATAAAGGAAATTTCATCCGTTCAAAACGTGAAAGAAGCTTTCTGAGAAACTTCTTTCTGATCTGTGACTTCATCTCACAGACTTATAACTTAGACTTCAAGAAGCAGTTTGCTAACATTCTTTTCGTGGAATCTGAAAAGTGATATTTCGGAGACCATAGGGGCCCATGGTGAAAAAGGAAATATCCTCACATAATAACGAGAGAGAAGCTTTCTGAGAGATTGCTTTCTGATGTGTGACTTCATCACACCGAGTTCCACCATTCCCTTCTTGGAACAGTTTGCTAACACTGTTGTCGTGGATTCTGCAAAGGTATATTTGGGAGCTCATTGACGGCTATGGTGAAAAAGGAAATATCCTCACATAATAACTAAAGAGAAGCTTTCTGAGAAACTGCATTGCCATGTGTAAATGCAACTCACAGAGTTACACATTTCTCTTCAGTGATCAGTTTGTTAGCACAGTTTTGTGGAAATCTGCAATTAGATACTTCATAGCGCAATGAAGCTTACGGTGACAAAGGAAATATCCGCAGATGAAAACTAGAAAAAAGCTTTCTAAGAAACTTCTTCGTGATGTGTGAATTCATCTCACAGAGCTACACTTATGTTTCGTGGAGCAGTCCATTAACACTGTCTTTGAGGAATCTGAGAAGGGCTTCCTTGGATCGCTTTGAGGCCTACGCTGAAAAAGGAAATTTCATCCGTTCAAAACGTGAAAGAAGCTTTCTGAGAAACTTCTTTCTGATCTGTGAGTTTATCTCACAGACTTATAATTTAAACTTCAGGAAGCAGTTTGCTAACATTCTTTTCGTGGAATCTGGAAAGTGATATTTGGGAGCCCATAGGGGCCCACGGTTAAAAAGGAAATATCCTCACATAATAACTAGAGAGACGCTTTCTGAGAGATTGCTTTCTGATGTGTGACTTCATCACACAGAGTTCCTCCCTTCCCTTCTTGGAGCAGTTTGCTAACACTGTGGTCGTGGATTCTGCAAAGGTATATTTGGGAGCTCATTGAGGGCTATGGTGAAAAAGGAAATATCCTCACATAATAACTAAAGAGAAGCTTTCTGAGAATCTGCATTGATATGTGTGAATGCAAGTCTCAGAGTTACACGATTCTCTTCAGGGATCAGTTTGTTAGCACAGTTTTCTGGAAATCTGCAATTAGATACTTCATAGCGCAATGAAGCTTACGGTGACAAAGGAAATATCCACAGATGAAAACTAGAAAGAAGCTTTCTTAGAAACTTCTTGGTGATGTGTGAATTCATCTCACAGAGTTACACTTATATTTTGTAGAGCAGTCCAATAACAATGTCTTTGAAGAATCTGAGAAAGGCTTCCTTGGATCGCTTTGAGGCCTACGCTGAAAAGGGAATTTCATCCGTTCAAAACGTGAAAGAAGCTTTCTGAGAAACTACTTTCTGATCTGTGAGTTCATCTCACAGACTTATAACTTAGACTTCATAAAGCAGTTTGCTAACACTCTTTTCGGGGAATCTGGAAAGTGATATTTGGGAGCCCATAGGGGCACATGGTGAAAAAGGAAATATCCTTACATAATAACTAGAGAGAAGCTTTCTGAGAGATTGCTTTTTGATGTGTGACTTCATCACACAGAGTTTCACCCTTCCCTTCTTGGAACAGTTTGGTAACACTGTTGTCGTGGATTCTGCAATGGTATATTTGGGAGCTCATTGAGGGCTATGGTGAAAAAGGAAATATGCTCACAAAATAACTAAAGAGAAGCTTTCTGAGAAACTGCATTGCCATGTGGGAATGCAACTCTCAGAGTTACACGTTTCTCTTCAGTGATCAGTTTGTTAACACAGTTTTCTGGAAATCTGCAATTAGATACTTCATAGCGCAATGTAGCTTTCGGTGACAAAGGAAATATCCAGAGATGAAAACTAGAAAGAAGCATTCTTAGAAACTTCTTGGTGATGTGTATTCAACTCACAGAGTTACACTTATGTTTCATGGAGCAGTCCATTAACACTGTCTTTCAGGAACTGAGAAGGGCTTCCTTGGATAGCTTTGAGGCCTACGCTGATAAAGGAAATTTCATCCGTTCAAAACGTGAAAGAAGCTTTCTGAGTAACTTCTTTCTTATCTGTGAGTTCATCTCACAGACTCATAAATTAGAGTTCAGGAAGCAGTTTGCTAATATTCTTTTCGTGGAACCTGGAAAGTGATATTTGGAAGCTCATAGGGGCCCATGGTGAAAAAGGAAATATCCTCAAATCATAACTAGAGAGAAGCTTCCTGAGAGATTGCTTTCTGACGTGTGACTTCATCACACAGCGTTCCACCCTTCCCTTCTTGGAACAGTTTGCTAACACTGTTGTCGTGGATTCTGCAAAGGCATATTTCAGAGCTCATCGAGGGCTATGGTCAAAAAGGAAATATCCTCGCAGAATAACTAAAGAGAAGCATTCTGAGAAACTGCATTGCCATGTGTGAATGCAACTGTCAGAGTTACACGTTTCTCTTCAGTGATCAGTTTGTTAGCACAGTTTTCTGGAAATCTGCAATTTGATACTTCATAGCGCAATGAAGCTTACGGTGACAAAGGAAATATCCACAGATGAAAACTACAAAGAAGCTTTCCTAGAAACTTCTTGGTGATGTGTGAATTCAACTCACAGTGTTACACTTATGTTTCATGAAGCAGTCCAATAACACTGTCTTTGAGGAACTGAGAAGGGCTTCGGTGGATCACTTTGAGGCCTATGCTGATAAGGGAAATTTCATCTGTTCAGAACGTGAAAGAAGCTTTCTAAGAAACTTCTTTCTGATCTGTGAGTTCATCTCACAGACATAAAACTTAGACTTCAGAAAGCATTTTGCTAACATTCTTTTCGAGGAATCTGGAAAATGATATTTGGTAGCCCGTAGGGGCCCATGGTGAAAAAGGAAATATCCTCACATAATAACTAGAGAGACGCTTTCTGAGACATTGCTTTTTGACGTGTGACTTCATCACACAGAGTTCCACCCTTCCTACTTGGAGCAGTTTGCTAACACTGTTGTCGTGGATTCTGCAAAGGGATATTTGGGAGCTCATTGAGGGCTATTGTGAAAAAGGAAATATCCTCACATAATAACTAAAGAGAAGCTTTCTGAGAACCTGCATTGCCATGTGTGAATGCAACACTCAGAGTTACACGTTTCTCTTCAGTGATCAGTTTGTTAACACAGTTTTCTGGAAATCTGCAATTAGATACTTCATAGCGCAATGAAGCTTACGGTGACAAAGGAAATATCCGCCGATGAAAACTAAAAAGAAGCTGTCTTAGAAACTTCTTGGTGATGTGTGAATTCAACTCACAGAGTTACACTTATGTTTCGTGGAGCAGTGCATTAACACTGTCTGTGAGGAACCTGAGAAGGGCTTCCTTGGATCGAATTGAGGCCTACGCTGATAAAGAAAATTTCATCCCTTCAAAACGTGAAAGAAGCTTTCTGAGAAACTTCTTTCTGATCTGTGAGTTCATCTCACAGACTTATAACTTAGACTTCAGGAAGCAGTTTGCTAACATTCTTTTCGTGGAGTCTATAAAGTGATATTTGGGAGCCCATAGGGGCCATGGTGAAAAGTAAATATCCTTACATAATAACTGGAGAGGAGCTTTCTGAGAGATTGCTTTCTGATGTGTGACTTCATCACACCTACTTCCACCCCTCCCTTATTGGAACAGTTTGGTCACACTGTGGTCGTGGATTCTGCAAAGGTATATTTGGGAGCTCATTGAGGGCTATGGTGAAAAAGGAAATATCCTCACATAATAACTAAAGAGAAGCTTTCTGAGAAACTGCAATGATATGTGTGAATGCAAGTCTCAGAGTTACACGTTTCTCTTCGGTGATCAGTTTGTTAGCACAGTTTTCTGGAAATCTGCAATTAGATACTTCATAGCGCAATGAAGCTTACGGTGACAAAGGAAATATCCACAGATGAAATCTAGAAAAAAGCTTTCTTAGAAGCTTCTTGGTGATGTGTGAATTCATCTCAAAGAGTTACACTTATGTTTCGTGGAGTAGTGCATTAACACTCTCTTTGAGGAATCTGAAAAGGGCTTCCTTGGATTGCTTTGAGGCCTACGTGGAAAAAGGAAATTTCATCCATTCAAAACGTGAAAGAAGCTTTCTGAGAAACTTCTTTCTGATCTGTGAGTTCATCTCACAGACTTATAACTTAGACTTCAGAAAGCAGTTTGCTAACAATGTTTTCGTGGAATCTGGAAAGTGATATTTGGAAGCCCATAGTGGCCCATGGTGAAAAAGGAAATATCCTCACATAATAACTAGAGAGAAGCTTTCTGAGAGATTGCTTTCTGATGTGTGACTTCATCACACAGAGTTCCACCCGTCCCTTGTTCGAACAGTTTGCTAACACTGTTGTCGTGGATTCTGCAAAGGTATATTTGGAAGCTCATTGAGGGCTATGGTGAAAAAGGAAATATCCTCACATAATAACTAAAGAGAAGCTTTCTGAGAAACTGCATTGCCATGTGTGAATACAACTCTCAGAGTTACACGTTTCTCTTCAGTGATCAGTTAGTTAACACAGTTTTCTGGAAATCTGCAATTAGATACTTCATAGCGCAATGAAGCTTATGGTGACAAAGGATATATCCACAGATGAAAACTAGAAAAAAGCTTTCTTGGAAACTTTCTGGTGATGTGTGAGTTCATCTCACAGAGTTACACTTATGTTTCGTGGAGCAGTCCATTAACACTGTCTTTGAGGAACCTGAGAAGGGCTTCCTTGGATCGCTTTGAGGCCTACGCTGAAAAAGGAAATTTCATCCGTTCAAAACGTGAAAGAAGCTTTCTGAGAAACTTCTTTCTGATCTGTGAGTTCATCTCACAGACTTCTAACTTAGACTTCATAAAGCAGTTTGCAAACACTCTTTTCGTGGAATCTGGAAAGTGATATTTGGGAGCCCATGGGGGCCCATGGTGAAAAAGGAAATATCCTCACATAATAACTAGAGAGAAGCTTTCTGAGATATTGCTTTCTGATGTGTGACTTCATCACACAGAGTTCCAACCGTCCCTTCTGCGTACCGTTTGCTAACACTGTTGTCGTGGATTCTGCAAAGGTATATTTGGGAGCTCATTGAGGGCTATGGTGAAAAAGGAAGTATCCTCACATAATAACTAAAGAGAAGCTTTCTGAGAAACTGCATTGCCATGTGTGAATGCAACTCTCAGAGTTACACGTTTCTCTTCAGTGATCAGTTTGTTAACACAGTTTTCTGGAAATCTGCAATTAGATACTTCATAGCACAATGAAGGTAACGGTGACGAAGGAAATATCCACAGATGAAAACTAGAGAGAAGCTTTCCTAGAATCTTCTTGGTGACGTGTGAATTCATCTCACAGAGTTACACTTATGTTTCGTGGAGCAGTCCATTAACACTATCTTTGAGGAATCTGAGAAGGGCTTCCTTGGATCGTTTTGAGGCCTACGCTGATTTAGGAAATTTCATCCGTTCAAAACATGAAAGAAGCTTTCTGAGAAACTTCTTTCTGATCCGTGAGTTCATCACACAGACTTTTAACTTTGACTTCCGAAAGCAGTTTGCTAACACTTTTTTCGTGGAACCTGGAAAGTGATATTTGGGAGGCCATGGGGGCCCATGGTGAAAAAGGAAATATCCTCACATAATAACTAGAGAGAAGCTTTCTGAGAGATTGCTTTCTGATGTGTGACTTCATCGCACAGAGTTCCACCCGTCCCTTCGTGGAACAGTTTGCTAACACTGTTGTCGTGGATTCTGCAAGGGTATATTTGGGAGCTCATTGAGGGCGATGGTGAAAAAGGAATTATCCTCACATAATAAATAAGAGAAGCTTTCTGAGAAACTGCATTGCCATGTGTGAATGCAACTCTCAGAGTTACACGTTTCTCTTCAGTGATCAGTTTGTTAACACAATTTTCTGGAAATCTGCAATTAGATACTTCATAGCGCAATGAAGCTTATGGTGACAAAGTATAAATCCACAGATGAAAACTAGAAAGAAGCTTTCTTAGAAACTTTCTGGTGATGTGTGAGTTCATCTCACAGAGTTACACTTATCTTTCGGGGAGCAGTCCATTAACACTGTCTTTGAGGCACCTGAGGACGGCTTCCTTGGATCGCTTTGAGGCCTACGCTGAAAAAGGAAATTTCATCTTTTCAAAATGTGAAAGAAACTTTCTGAGAAATTTCTTTCTGATCTGTGAGTTCATCTCACAGACTTATAACCTCGAATTTAGAAAGCAGTTTGCTAACACTATTTTCGTGGATTCTGGAAAGTGATATTTGGGAGCCCATAGGGGCCCATGGTGAAAAAAGAAATATCGTCACATACTAACTAGCGAGAAGCATTCTGAGAGATTGCTTTCTGATGTGTGACTTCATCACACAGACTTCCACCCTTCCCTTCTTCGAACAGTTTCCTAACACTGTTGTCATGGATTCTGCAAAGGTATATTTGGGAGCTCATTGAGGGCTACGTTGAAAAAGGAAATATCCTCAAATAATAACTAAAGAGAAGCTTTCTGAGAAACTGCATTGCCATGTGTGAATGCAACTCTCAGAGTTACACGTTTCTCTTCAGTGATCAGTTTGTTAACAGAGTTTTCTGGAAATCTGCAATTAGATACTTCATAGCACAATGAAGCTTACGGTGACAAAGGAAATATCCACAGATGAAAACTAGAGAGAAGCTTTCTTAGAATCTTCTTGGTGATGTGTGAATTCATCTCACAGAGTTACACTTATGTTTCGTGGAGCAGTCCATTAACACTGTCTTTGAGGAATCTCAGAAGGGCTTCTTTGGATCGCTTTGAGGCCTACGCTGATTTAGGAAAATTCATCCGTTCAAAACGTGAAAGAAGCTTTCTGAGAAAGTTCCTTCTGATCTGTGAGTTCATCTCAAAGACTTATAACTTCGACTTCCGAAAGCAGTTTGCTAACACTCTCTTCGTGGATTCTGGAAAGTGATATTTGGGAGCCCTTAGGGTCCCATGGTGAAAAAAGAAATATCGTCACATAATAACTAGAGAGAAGCTTTCTGAGAGATTGCTTTCTGATGTGTGACTTCATCACACAGAGTTCCACCCTTCCCTTCTTGGAACAGTTTGCTAACACTGTTGTCGTGGATTCTGCAAAGGTATATTTGGGAGCTCATTGAGGGCTATGGTGAAAAAGGAAATATCCTCACATAATAACTAAAGAGAAGCTTTCTGAGATACTGCATTGCCATGTGTGAATGCAACTCTCAGAGTTACACGTTTCTCTTCAGTGATCATTTTGTTAACACAGTTATCTGGAAAGCTGCAATTAGATACTACATAGCGCAATGAAGCTTACGGTGACAAAGGATATATCCACAGATGAAATTAGAAAGCAGCTTTCTTAGAAAATTCCTGATGATGTGTAAGTTCACCTCACAGATTTACACTTATGTTTCCTGGAGCAGTCCGTTAACACTGTCTTTGAGGAACCTGAGAAGGGCTTCCTTGGATCGCTTTGAGGGCTACGTTGAAAAAGGAAATTTCATCCGTTCAAAACGTGAAAGAAGCTTTCTGAGAAACATCTTTCTGATCTGTGAGTTCATCTCACAGACTTATAACTTAGACATCAGAAAGCAGTTTGCGAACACTCTTTTCGTGGAATCTGGAAAGTGATATTTGGGAGCCCATAGGGGCCCATGGTGAAAAAGGAAATATCTTCACATAATAAGTAGAGAGAGCTTTCTGAGAGATTGCTTTCTGATGTGTGACTTCATCACACAGAGTTCCACCCTTACTTCTTGGAACAGGTTGTTAACATTGTTGTCGTGCATACTGCAAAGTTATACTTGGGAGCTCTTTGAGGGCTATGGTGAAAAAGGAAATATTCTCACATAATAACTAAAGAGAAGCTTTCTGAGAAACTGCATTGCCATGTGTGAATGCAACTCTCAGAGTTACACGTTTCTCTTCAGTGATCAGTTTGTTAACACAGTTTTCTGGAAATCTCCAATTAGATACATTATAGCGCAATGAAGCTTACGGTGAGAAAGGAAATATCCACTGATGAAAACTAGAGAGAAGCTTTCTTAGAAACGTCTTGGTGATGTGTGAATTCATCTCACAGAGTTACACTTATGTTTCGTGGAGCAGTCCATTAACACTGTCTTTGAGGAACCAGAGAAGGGCATCCTTGGATCGCGTTCAGGACTACGCTGATAAAGGAAATTTCATCCCTTGAAAACGTGAAAGAAGCTTTCTGAGAAACTTCTTTCTGATCTGTGACTTCATCTCACAGACTTATAACTTAGACTTTAGGAAGCAGTTTGCTAACATTCTTTTCGTGGAATCTGGAAAGTGATATTAGGGAGCCCTTAGAGGCCTATGGTGAAAAAGGAAATATCCTCAAATAATATCTAGAGAGAAGCTTTCTGAGAGATTGCTTTCTGATTTGTGACTTCATCACACAGAGTTCCACCCTTCCCTTCTTAGAACAGTTAACTAACACTGTTGTCGTGGATTCTGCAAAGGTATATTTGGGTGCTCATTGAGTGCTACTGTGAAAAAGGAAATATCCTCACATAAAAACTAAGGAGAATCTTTAAGAGAAACCGCATTGGCACGTGTGAATGCAACTCTCAGAGTTACACGTTTCTCTTCAGTGATCAGTTTTTTAACACAGTTTTCTGGAAATCTGCGATTAGATACTTCATAGCGCTATGAAGCTTACGGTGACAAAGGAAATATCCACAGGTGAAAAGTAGAAAGAAGCTTTCTTAGAAACTTCTTGGTGATGTGTGAATTCATCTCACAGAGTTACACTTATGTTTCGTGGAGCAGTCCACTAACACTGTCTTTGAGGAATCTGAGAAGGGCTTCCTTGAATCGCTTAGAGGCCTACGCTGAAAAAGGAAATTTCATCCGTTAAAAACGTGAAAGAAGCTTTCTGAGAAACTTCTTTCTGATCTGTGAGTTCATCTCACAAACTTATAAATAAGATTTCATAAAACGGTTTGCTAACACTCCTCTCGTGGAATCTGGAAAGTGATATTTGGAAGCCCATAGGTGCCCATGGTGAAAAAGGAAATATCGTCACACAATAAATAGAGAGAAGCTTTCTAAGGGATTACTTTCTGATGTGTGACTTCATCACACAGAGTTTTACCCTTCCCTTCTTGGAACAGTTGGCTAGCATTGTTGTCGGGCATTCTGCAAAGGTATATATGGGAGCTGATTGAGGGCTATGGTGAAAATGATATATCCTCACATAATAACTAAAGAGAAGCTTTCTGAGAAACTGCATTGCCACGTGTGAATGCAACTCTCAGAGTTACACGGTTCTCTTCAGTGATCAGTTTGTTAACACAGTTTTCTGGAAGTCTGCAATTAGATACTTCATAGCGCAATGAAGCTTACGGTGAGAAAGGAAATATCCACAGATGAAAACTAGAAAGAAGCTTTCTTAGAAACTTGTTGGTGATGTTTGAATTCATCTCACAGAGTTACACTTATGTTTCGTGGAGCATTCCATTAACACTGTCTTTGAGGAACCTGAGAAAGGCTTCTTTGGATCGCTTTGAGGCCTACGCTGATTTAGGAAATTTCATCCCTTCAAAACGTGAAAGAAGCTTTCTGAGAAACTTCTTTCTGATCTGTGAGTTCATCTCACAGACTTATAACTTAGACTTCAGGAAGCAGTTTAGTAACATTCTTCTCGTGGTGTCTGGAAAGTGATATTTGGGAGCCCATAGGGGCCCATGGTGAAAAAGCATATATCCTCACAAAATAACAAGAGAGAAGCTTTCTGAGAGATTGCTTCCTGATGTGTGACTTCATCACACAGAGTTCCACCCTTCCCTTCTTAGAACAGTTTGCTAACACTGTTGTCGTGGATTCTGCAAAGGTATATTTGGGAGCTCATTGAGTGCTACTGTGAAAAAGGAAATATCCTCACATAAAAACTAAGGAGAATCTTTAAGAGAAACCGCATTGGCACGTGTGAATGCAACTCTCAGAGTTACACGTTTCTCTTCAGTGATCAGTTTTTTAACACAGTTTTCTGGAAATCTGCAATTAGATACTTCATAGCGCTATGAAGCTTACGGTGACAAAGGAAATATCCACAGGTGAAAAGTAGAAAGAAGCTTTCTTAGAAACTTCTTGGTGAAGTGTGAATTCATCTCACAGAGTTACACTTATGTTTCGTGGAGCAGTCCACTAACACTGTCTTTGAGGAATCTGAGAAGGGCTTCCTTGAATCGTTTAGAGGCCTACGCTGAAAAAGGAAATTTCATCGGTTAAAAACGTGAAAGAAGCTTTCTGAGAAACTTCTTTCTGATCTGTGAGTTCATCTCACAGACTTATAACTTAGACTTCAGGAAGCAGTTTAGTAGCATTCTTCTCGTGGAATCTGGAAAGTGATATATGGGAGCCCATAGGGGCCCACGGTGAAAAAGGAAATATCGTCACACAATAAATAGAGAGAAGCTTTCTGAGGGATTGCTTTCTGATGTGTGACTTCATCACACAGAGTTTCACCCTTCCCTTCTTGGAACAGTTTGCTAACACTGTTGTCGTGCATTCTGCAAAGGTATATTTATTAGCTCATTGAGGGCTATTGTGAAAAAGGAAATATCCTCGCATAATAACTAAAGAGAAGCTTTCTGAGAAACTGCATTGCCATGTGTGAATGCAACTCTCAGAGTTACACGTTTCTCTTCAGTGACCACTTTGTTAACACAGTTTTCTGGAAATCTTCAATTAGATACTTCATAGCGCAATGAAGCTTACGGTGACAAAGGAAATATCCACAGATGAAAACTAGAAAGAAGCTTTCTTAGAAACTTCTTGGTGATGTGTGCATTCATCTCACAGAGTTACACTTATGTTTCAAGAAGCAGTCTATTAACACTGTCTTTGAGGAACCTGAGAAGGGCATCCTTTGATCGCTTTGAGGCCTACGCTGATAAAGGAAATTTCATCCGGTCAAACGTGAGAGAAGCTTTCTGAGAAACTTCTTTCTGATCTGTGAGTTCATCTCATAGACATATAATTTAGACTTCAGAAAGCAGTTTGCTAACATTCTTTTCGTGCAATCTGGAAAGTGGTATTTGGGAGCCCCTAGGGGCCAATGGTGAAAAAGGAAATATACTCACATAAAAACTAGAGTGAAGCTTTCTGAGAGATTGCTTTCTGATGTGTGACTTCATCACACAGAGATCCACCCTTCCCTTCTTGGAGCAGTTTGCTAACACTGTTCTCGTGGATTCTGCAAAGGTATATTTGGGAGC
The DNA here is from genome assembly GCF_007565055.1 of Rhinopithecus roxellana. Classification (NCBI taxonomy): domain Eukaryota; kingdom Metazoa; phylum Chordata; class Mammalia; order Primates; family Cercopithecidae; genus Rhinopithecus; species Rhinopithecus roxellana. The sequence continues at coordinate 40,349,812 of NC_044561.1, read as the reverse complement.
TCATTGAGGGCTATGGTGAAAAAGGAAATATCCTCGCATAATAACTAAAAAGAAGCTTTCTGAGAAACTGCATTGCCATGTGTGAATGCAACTCTCAGAGTTACACCTTTCTCTTCAGTGATCAGTTTGTTAACACAGTTTTCTGGAAATCTGCAATTAGATACCTCATAGCGCAAGGAAGCTTACGGTGACAAAGGAAATATCTGCCGATGAAAACTAGAAAGAAGCTGTCTTAGAAACTTTTTGGTGATGTGTGAATTCATCTCACAGAGTTACACTTATGTTTCGTGGAGCAGTCCATTAACACTGTCTTTGAGGAATCTGAGAAGGGCTTCCTTGGATCGCTTTGAGGCGTACGCTGAAAAAGGAACTTTCTTCCGTTCAAAACGTGAAAGAAGCTTTCTGAGAATCTTCTTTCTGATCTGTGAGTTCATCTCACAGACTTATAACTTAGACTTCAGGAAGCAGTTTGCTAACATTCTTTTCGTGTAGTCTGGAAAGTGATATTTGGGAGCCCATAGGGGCCATGGTGAAAAAGGAAATTTCCTCACATAATAACTGGAGAGAAGTTTTCTGAGAGATTGCTTTCTGATGTGTGACTTCATCACACCGAGTTCCACCCTTCCCTTTTTGGAGCAGTTTGCTAACACTGTTGTCGTGGATTCTGCAAAGGTATATTTGGGAGCTCATTGAGGGCTATGGTGAAAAAGTAAATATGCTCACAAAATAACTAAAGAGAAGCTTTCTGAGAAACTGCATTGCCATGTGTGAATGCAACTGTCAGAGTTACACGTTTCTCTTCAGTGATCAGTTTGTTAGCACAGTTTTGTGGACATCTGCAATTAGATACTTCATAGCGCATTGAAGCTTACGGTGACAAAGGAAATATCCAGAGATGAAAACTAGAAAGAAACTTTCTTAGAAACTTCTTGGTGATGTGTGGATTCATCTCACAGAGTTACACTTATGTTTTGTGGAGCAGTCCATTAACACTGTGTTTGAGGAATCTGAGAAGGGCTTCCTTGGATCGCTTTGAGGCCTACGCTGAAAAAGGAAATTTCATCCGTTCAGAACGTGAAAGAAGTTTTCTGAGAAACTGCTTTCTGATCTGTGAATTCATCTCTCCGAATTATAACTTTGACTTCAGAGAGCAGTTTGCTAACACTCTTTTCGTGGAATCTGGAAAGTGATATTTGGGAGCCCATAGGGGCCCATGGAGAAAAAGGAAATATCCTCACATAATAACTAGAGAGAAGCTTTCTGAGAGATTGCTTTCTGATGTGTGACTACATCACACAGAGTTCCACACTTCCCTTCTTGGAACAGTTTGCTAACACTGTTGTCGTAGATTCTGCAAAGGCATTTTTCGGAGCTCATTGAGGGCTATGGTGAAAAAGGAAATATCCTCACATAATAACTAAAGAGAAGCTTTCTGAGAAACTGCATTGCCATGTGTGAAAGCAACTCTCAGAGTTACAAGTTTCTCTTCAGTGATCAGTTTGTTAACACAGTTTTCTGGAAATCTGCAATTAGACACTTCATAGCGCAATGAAGCTTACGGTGACAAAGGAAATATCCACTTATGAAAATTTGAAAGAATCTTTCTTAGAAACTTCTTGGTGATGTGTAAATTCATCTCACAGAGTTACACTTATGTTTCGTGGAGCAGTCCATTAACACTGTCTTTGAGGAACCTGAGAAGGGCTTCCTTGGATCGCTTTGAGGCCTCCGCTTTTAAAGGATATTTCATCCGTTCAAAACGTGAAAGAAGCTTTCTGAGCAACTTCTTTCTGATCTGTGAGTTCATCTCACAGACTTATAATTTAGACTTCAGAAAGCAGTTTGCTAACATTCTTTTCGTGGAATCTGGAAAGTGATATTTGGGAGCCCATAGGGGCCCATGGTGAATAAGGAAATATCCTCACATAATAACTAGAGAGAAGCTTTCTGAGAGATTGCTTTCTGATGTGTGACTTCATCACACAGAGTTCCACCCTTCCCTTCTTGGAACAGTTTGCTAACACTGTTGTCGTGGATTCTGCAAAGGGATATTTGGAAGCTCATTCAGGGCTATTGTGAAAAAGGAAATATCCTCACATAATAACTAAGGAGAAGCTTTCTGATAAACTGCATTGCCATGTGTGAATGCAACTCTCCGAGTTACACGTTTCTCTTCAGTGATCAGTTTGTTAACACATTTTTCTTGAAATCTGCAATTACATACTTCATAGCGCAATGAAGCTTATGGTGACAAAGGAAATATCCACAGATGAAAACTAGAAAGAAGCTTTCGTAGAAACTTCTTGGTGATGTGTGAATTCAACTCACAGAGTTACACTTATGTTTCATTGAGCAGTCCATTAACACTGTTTTTGAGGAACTGAGAAGGGCTTCCTTGGATCGCTTTGAGGCCTACGCTGATAAAGGAAATTTCATCGTTCAAAACGTGAAAGAAGCTTTCTGAGTAACTTTTTTCTGATATGTGAATTCATCTCTCCGACTTATAACTTTGACTTCAGAAAGCAGTTTGCTAACACTCTTTTCGTGGAATTTGGAAAGTGATATTTGGAAGCCCATAGGGGCCCATGGTGAAAAAGGAAATATCCTCACATAATAACTAGAGAGAAGCTTTCTGAGAGATTGCTTTCTGATGTGTGACTTCATCACACAGAGTTCCACCCTTCCCTTCTTGGAGCAGTTTGCAAACACTGTTGTCGTGGATTCTGCAAAGGTATATTTGGGAGCTCATTGAGGGCTATGGTGAAAAAGGAAATATCCTCACATAATAACTGAAGAGAAGCTTTCTGAGAAACTGCAGTGCCATGTGTGAATGCAACTCTCAGAGTTACACGTTTCTCTTCAGTGATCAGTTTGTTAGCACAGTTTTCTGGAAATCTGCAATTAGATAGTTCATAGCGCAATGAAGCTTACGGTGACAAATTAAATATCCAGAGATGAAAACTAGAAAGAAGCATTCGTGGAAACTTCTTTGTGATGTGTGAATTCAAGTCACAGAGTTACACTTATTTTTCATGGAGCAGTCCATTAACACTGTCTTTGAGGAACAGAGAAGGGCTTCCTTGGATCGCATTGAGGCCTACGCTGATAAAGGATATTTCATCCTTTCAAAACGTGAAAGAAGCTTTCTGAGAAACTTCTTTCTGATCTGTGAGTTCATCTCACAGACTTATAAGTTAGATTTCAGGAAGCACTTTAGTAGCATTCTTCTCGTGGTGTCTGGAAAGTGATATTTGGGAGCCCATAGGGGCCCATGGTGAAAAAGCATATATCCTCACATAATAACAAGAGAGAAGCTTTCTGAGAGATTGCTTTCTGATGTGTGACTTCATCACAGAGTTCCACCCTTCCCTTCTTAGAACAGTTTGCTAACACTGTTGTCGTGGATTCTGCAAAGGTATATTTGGGAGCTCCTTGAGTGCTACTGTGAAAAAGGAAATATCCTCACATAAAAACTAAGGAGAATCTTTAAGAGAAACCGCATTGGAACGTGTGAATGCAACTCTCAGAGTTACACGTTTCTCTTCAGTGATCAGTTTTTTAACACAGTTTTCTGGAAATCTGCGATTAGATACTTCATAGCGATATGAATCTTACGGTGACAAAGGAAATATCCACAGGTGAAAAGTAGAAAGAAGCTTTCTTAGAAACTTCTTGGTGAAGTGTGAATTCATCTCACAGAGTTACACTTATGTTTCGTGGAGCAGTCCACTAACACTGTCTTTGAGGAATCTGAGAAGGGCTTCCTTGAATCGCTTAGAGGCCTACGCTGAAAAAGGAAATTTCATCGGTTAAAAACGTGAAAGAAGCTTTCTGAGAAACTTCTTTCTGATCTGTGAGTTCATCTCACAAACTTATAAATAAGATTTCATAAAACAGTTTGCTAACACTCCTCTCGTGGAATCTGGAAAGTGATATTTGGAAGCCCACAGGGGCCCATGGTGAAAAAGGAAATATCGTCACACAATAAATAGAGAGAAGCTTTCTAAGGGATTGCTTTCTGATGTGTGACTTCATCACACAGAGTTTTACCATTCCCTTCTTGGAACAGTTTGCTAGCACTGTTGTCGGGCATTCTGCAAAGGTATATATGGGAGCTGACTGAGGGCTATGGTGAAAAGGAAATATCCTCACATAATAACTAAAGAGAAGCTTTCTGAGAAACTGCATTGCCACGTGTGAATGCACCTCTCAGAGTTACACGGTTCTCTTCAGTGATCAGTTTGTTAACACAGTTTTCTGGAAATCTGCAATTAGATACTTCATAGCGCAATGAAGCTTACGGTGAGAAAGGAAATATCCACAGATGAAAACTAGAAAGAAGCTTTCTTAGAAACTTGTTGGTGATGTTTGAATTCATCTCACAGAGTTACACTTAAGTTTCGTGGAGCATTCCATTAACACTGTCTTTGAGGAACCTGAGAAAGGCTTCTTTGGATCGCTTTGAGGCCTACGCTGATTTAGGAAATTTCATCCCTTCAAAACGTGAAAGAAGCTTTCTGAGAAACTTCTTTCTGATCTGTGACTTCATCTCACAGACTTATAACTTAGACTTCAGGAAGCAGTTTAGTAGCATTCTTCTCGTGGTGTCTGGAAAGTGATATTTGGGAGCCCATAGGGGCCCATGGTGAAAAAGCATATATCCTCACATAATAACAAGAGAGAAGCTTTCTGAGAGATTGCTTTCTGATGTGTGACTTCATCACACAGAGTTCCACCCTTTCCTTCTCGGAAGAGTTTGCTAACACTGTTGTCGTGGATACTGCAAAGGTATATTTGAGAACTCATTGAGGGCTATAGTGAGAAAGGAAATATCCTCGCATAATAACTAAAGAGAAGCTTTCTGAGAAACTGCATTGCCATGTGTGAATGCAACTCTCAGAGTTACACGTTTCTCTTCAGTGTTCATTTTGTTAACACAGTTTTCTGGAAAAGTGCAATTAGATACTTCATAGCGCAATGAAGCTTACGGTGACAAAGGAAATATCCACAGATAAAAACTAGAAAGAAGCTTTCATAGAAACTTCTTGGTGATGTGTGAATTCATCTCACAGAGTTACACTTATGTTTCGTGGAGCAGTCCATTAACACTGTCTTTGAGGAATCTGAGAAGGGCTTCCTTTGATCGCCTTGAGGGCTACGCTAATAAAGGAAATTTCATCCGTTCAAAACGTGAAAGAAGCTTGCTGAGAAACTTCTTTCTGATCTGTGAGTTCATCTCACAGACATATAACTTAGACTTCAGGAAGCAGTTGGCTAACATTCTTTTCGTGGAATCTGGAAAGTGATATTTGGAAGCACATGGGGGCCCATGGTGAAAAAGGAAATATCCTCACATAATAACTAGACAGAAGCTTTCTGACAGATTGCTTTCTGATGTGTGACTTCATCACACAGAGTTCCACCCTTCCTTCTTGGAACAGGTTGTTAACACTGTTGTCGTGCATACTGCAAAGTTATATTTGGGAGCTCTTTGAGGGCTATGGTGAAAAAGGAAATATTCTCACATAATAACTAAAGAGAAGCTTTCTGAGAAACTGCATTGCCATGTGTGAATGCAACTCTCAGAGTTACACGTTTCTCTTCAGTGATCAGTTTGTTAACACAGTTTTCTGGAAATCTGCAATTAGATAATTCATAGCGCAATGAAGCTTACGGTGACAAAGGAAATTTCCACAGATAAAAACTAGAAAGAAGCTTTCTTAGAAACTTCTTGGTGATGTGTGAATTCGTCTCACAGAGTTACACTTATGTTTCGTGGAGCAGTCCATTAACACTGGCTTTGAGGAATCTGAGAAGGGCTTCCATTGATCGCATTGAGGCCTACGCTGATAAAGGAAATTTCATCCGTTCAAAACGTGAAAGAAGCTTGCTGAGAAACTTCTTTCTGATCTGTGAGTTCATCTCACTGACTTATAACTTAGACTTCAGGAAGCAGCTTGCTAACATTCTTTTCGTGGAGTCTGGAAAGTGATATTTGGGAGCCCATAGGGACACATGGTGAAAAAGGAAATATCCTCACATAATAACTAGAGAGAAGCTTTCTGAGAGATTGCTTTCTGATGTCTGACTTCATCACACAGAGTTCCACCCTTCCCTTCTTGGAACAGATTGCTAACACTGTTGTCGTGCATTCTGCAAAGGTATATTTGGGAGCACATTGGGGGCTATGGTGAAAAAGGAAATATCCTAACATAATAACTAAAGAGAAGCTTTCTGAGAAACTGCATTGCCATGTGTGAATGCAACTCTCAGAGTTACACGTTTCTCTTCAGTGATCAGTTTGTTAACACAGTTTTCTGGAAATCTGCAATTAGATACTTCATAGCGCAATGAAGCTTATGGTGGCAAAGGAAATATCCACAGATGACAACTAGAAAGAAGCTTTCTTCAAACGTCTTGGTGATGTTTGAATTCAGGTCACAGAGTTACACCTATGTTTCATGGAGCAGTCCATTGACACTGTCTTTGAGGAATCTGAGTAGAGTTCCTTGGATCGCTTTGAGGCCTACGCTGAAAAAGGAAATTTCATCCGTTCAAAACGTGAAAGAAGCTTTCTGAGAAACTTCTTTCTGATCTGTGAGTTCATCTCAGAGTTATAACTTAGAATTCAGGAAGCAGTTTGCTAACATTCTTTTCGTGGAATCTGGAAAGGGATATGTGGAAGCCCATGGGGGCCCATGGTGAAAAAGGAAATATCCTCAAATAATAACTAGAGAGAAGCTTTCTGAGAGATTGCTTTCTGATGTGTGACTTCATCACACAGAGTTCCACCCTTCCCTTCTTTTAACAGTTTGGTAACACTGTTGTCGTGGATTCTGCAAATGTATATTTGGGAGCTCATTGAGGGCTATGGTGAAAAAGGAAATATCCCCATATAATAACTAAAGAGAAGCTTTCTGAGAAACTGCATTGCCATTTCTGAATGCAACTCTCAGAGTTACACGTTTCTCTTCAGTGATCAGTTTGTTAACACAGTTTTCTGGAAATCTGCAATTAGATACTTCATAGCGCAATGAAGCTTACGGTGACAAAGGAAATTTCCACAGATAAAAACTAGAAAGAAGCTTTCTTAGAAACTTCTTGGTGAAGTGTGAATTCGTCTCACAGAATTACACTTATGTGTCGTGGAGCAGTCCATTAACAGTGGCTTTGAGGAATCTGAGAAGGGCTTCCTTTGATCGCATTGAGGCCTACGCTGATAAAGGAAATTTCATCCGTTCAAAACGTGAAAGAAGCTTGCTGAGAAACTTCTTTCTGATCTGTGAGTTCATCTCACAGACTTATAACTTAGACTTCAGGAAGCAGCTTGCTAACATTCTTTTCGTGGAGTCTGGAAAGTGATATTTGGGAGCCCATAGGGACACATGGTGAAAAAGGAAATATCCTCACATAATAATTAGAGAGAAGCTTTCTGAGAGATTGCTTTCTGATGTGTGACTTCATCACACAGAGTTCCACCCTTCCGTTCTTGGAACAGATTGCTAACACTGTTGTCATGCATTCTGCAAAGGTATATTTGGGAGCACATTTTGGGCTATGGTGAAAAAGGAAATATCCTCACATAATAACTAAAGATAAGCTTTCTGAGAAACTGCATTGCCATGTGTGAATGCAACTCTCAGAGTTACACGTTTCTCTTCAGTGATCAGTTTGTTAAAACTGTTTTCTGGAAATCTGCATTTAGATACTTCATAGCGCAATGAAGCTTACGGTGACAAAGGATATATCCACAGATGAAAACTCGAAAGAAGCTTTCTTAGAAACCTCCTGGTGATGTGTGAATTCATGTCACAGAGTTACACTTATGTTTCGTGGAGCAGTGCATTAACACAGTCTTTGAGAAACCTGAGAAGGGCTTCCTTGGATCGCTTTGAGGCCGACAGTGATAAAGGAAATTTCATCCGTTCAAAACGGGAAAGAAGCTTTCTGAGAAACTTCTTTCTGATCTGTGAGTTCATCTCACAGACTTATAACTTAGAGGTCAGGAAGCAGTTTGCTAACATTCTTTTCGTGGAGTCTGGAAAGTGATATTTGGGAGCCCTTAGTGGCCTATGGTGAAAAAGGAAATATCCTCACATAATAAGTAGAGAGAAGCTTTCTGAGAGATTGCTTTCTGATGTGTGACTTCATCACACAGAGTTCCACCCTTCCCTTCTTGGAGCAGTTTGCTAACACTGTTGTCGTGGATTCTGCAAAGTTATATTTGGGAGCTCATTGAGGGCTATGGTGAAAAAGGAAATATCCTCACATAATAACTAAAGAGAAGCTTTCTGAGAAACTGCATTGCCATGTGTGAATGCAACTCTCAGAGTTACACGATTCTCTTCAGTGATCAGTTTGTTAACACAGTTTTCTGGAAATCTGCAATTAGATACTTCATAGCGCAATGAAGCTTACGGTGACAAAGGAAATATCCACAGATGAAAACTAGAAAGAAGCTTTCTTACAAACTTCTTGGTGATGTGTTAATTCAACTCACAGAGTTACAGTTATGTTTCGTGGAGCAGTGCATTAACACTTTCTTTGAGGAACCTGAGAAGGGCTTCCTTGGATCGCTTTGAGGCCTACGCTGAAAAAGGAAATATCATTCGTTCAAAACGTGAAAGAAGCTTTCTGAGAAACTTCTTTCTGATCTGTGAGTTCATCTCACAGACTTATAACTTAGACTTCAGGAAGCAGTTTGCCAACACTCTTTTCGTGGAATCTGGAAAGTGATATTTGGGAGCCCATAGGGGCCCATGGTGAAAAAGGAAATATCCTCACATAATAACTAGAGAGAAGCTTTTTGAGAGATTACTTTCTGATGTGTGACTTCATCACACAGAGTTCCACCCTTCCCTTCTTGATACAGTTTGCTAAGACTGTTGTCGTGGATTCTGCAAAGGTATATTTTGGAGCTCATTGAGGGCTAGGGTGAAAAAGGAAATATTCTCACATAATAACTAAAGAGAAGCTTTCTGAGAAACTGCATTGCCATGTGTGAATGCAACTCTCAGAGTGACACGTTTCTCTTCAGTGATCAGTTTGTTAACACAGTTTTCTGGAAATCTGCAATTAGATACTTCATGGCGCAATGAAGCTTACGTTGACAACGGAAATATCCACAGATGAAAATTAGAAAGAAGCTTTCTTAGAAACTGCTTGGTGATGTGTGAATTCATCTCACAGAGTTACAGTTATGTTTCGTGGAGCAGTGCATTAACACTGTCCTTGAGGAACCTGAGAGGGGCTTTCTTGGATCGCTAGCAGGCCTACGCTGGTAAAGGAAATATCATCCGTTCAAAACGTGAAAGAAGCTTTCTGAGAAACTACTGTCTGATCTGTGAGTTCATCTCACAGACTTATAACTTAGACTTCAGGAAGCAGTTTGCTAACATTCTTTTCGTGGAATCTGGAAAGTGATATTTGGGAGCCCCCAGGAGCCCATGGTTCAAAAGGATATATCCTCACATAATAACGAGAGAGAAGCTTGCTGAGAGATTGCTTTCTGATGTGTGACTTCATCACACTGAGTTCCACCCTTCCCTACTTGGAACAGTTTGCTAACACTGTTGTCATGGATTCTGCAAACGTATATTTGGGAGCTCATTGAGGGATATGGTGAAAAAGGAAATATCCTTGCATAATAACCAAAGAGAAGCTTTCGGAGAAACTGCATTGCCATGTGTGAATGCAACTCTCAGAGTTACACGTTTCTCTTCAGTGATCAGTGTGTTAACACAGTTTTCTGGAAATCTTCAATTAGATTCTTCATAGCGCAATGAAGCTTACGGTGACAAAGGAAATATCCACAGATGAAAACTAGAAAGAAGCTTTCTTAGAAACTTCTTGGTGATGTGTGAATTCATCTCACAGAGTTACACTTATGTATCGAGGAGCAGTCCATTAACACTGTCTTTGAGGAATCTGAGAAGGTCTTCCTTGGATCGCTTTGAGGCCTACGCTGATACAGGAAATTTCATCCGTTCAAAACGTGAAAGAAGCTTGCTGAGAATCTTCTTTCTGATCTCTGAGTTCATCTCAGAGACTTATAACTAAGACTTCAGGAAGCAGTTTGCTAACATTCTTTTGGTGGAGTCTGGAAAGTGATATTTGGGAGCCCATAGGGGCCCATGGTGAAAAAGGAAATTTCCGCACATAATAACTAGAGAGAAGCTTTCTGAGAGATTGCTTTCTGATGTGTGACTTCATCACACAGTGTTCCACCCATCCGTTCATGGAGCAGTTTGCTAACACTGTTGTCGTGGATTCTGCAAAGGTATATTTGGGACCTCATTGAGGGCTCTGGTGAAAATGGAAATATCCTCACATAATAACTAAAGAGCAGCTTTCTGAGAAACTGCATTGGCATGTGTGAATGCAACTCTCAGAGTTACACGTTTCTCTTCAGTGTTCATTTTGTTAACACAGTTTTCTGGAAAACTGCAATTAGATACTTCATAGCGCAAGGAAGCTTATGGTGACAAAAGAAATATCCACACATAAAAACTAGAAAGAAGCTTTCTTAGCAACTTCTTGGTGATGTTTGAATTCATCTCACAGAGTTACACTTATGTTTCGTTAAGCAGTCCATTAACACTGTCTTTGAGGAACCTGAGAAGGGCTTCCTTTGATGACATTGAGGCCTACGATGATAAAGGATATTTCATCCGTTCAAAACGTGTAGGAAGCTTGGTGAGAAACTTCTTTCTGATCTGTGAGTTCATCCCACAGACTTATAATTTAGAGGTCAGGAAACAGTTTGCTAACATTCTTTTCGTGGTGTCTGGAAAGTGATATTTGGGAGCCCTTAGGGGCCCATGGTGAAAAAGGAAATATCCTCACCTAATAAATAGAGAGAAGCTTTCTGAGAGATTGCTTTCTGATGGGTGACTTCACACACAGAGTTCCACCCTTCCCTTCTTGGAGCAGTTTGCTGAAACTGTTGTCGTGGATTCTGCAAAGGTATATTTGGGAGCTCATTGAGGGCTATGGTGAAAAAGGAAATATCCTCGCATAATAACTAAAGAGAACCTTTCTGAGAAACTCCCTTGCCATGTGTGAATGCAACTCTCAGAGTTACACGATTCTCTTCAGTGATCAGTTTGTTAACACAGTTTACTGGAAATCTGCAATTAGAAACTTCATAGCGCAATGAAGCTTACGGTGACAAAGGATATATCCACAGATGAAAACTAGAAAGAAGATTTCATAGAAACTCCCTGGTGATGTGTGAATTCATCTCACCTAGTTACACTTATGTGTCGTGGAGCAGTCCATTAACCCTGTCTTTGAGGAACCTGAGAAGGGCTTCCTTGGATCGCTTTGAGGCCTACGCTGATTCAGGAATTTTCATCCGTTGAAAACGTGAAAGAAGCTTTCTTAGAAACTTCTTTCTGATCTGTGAGTTCATCTCACAGACTTATAACTTAGACTTCAGAAAACAGTTTGCTAACACTCTTTTCGTGGAATCTGGAAAGTGATATTAGGAAGCCCTTAGGGGCCCATGGTGAAAAACGAAATATCATCACATAATAACTAGAGAGAAGCTTTCTGAGAGATTGCTTTCTTATGTGTGACTTCATCACACACAGTTCCACCCTTCCCTTCTTGGAACAGTTTGCTAACACTGTTGTCGTGCATTTTGCAAAGGTATATTTGGGAGCTCATTGAGTGCTACGGTGAAAAAGGAAATATCCTCACATAATAACTAAAGAGAAACTTTCTGAGAAACTGCATTGCCATGTGTGTATGCAACTCTCAGAGTTTCACGTTTCTCTTCAGTGACCAGTTTTTTAACACAGTTTTCTGGAAATCTGCAATTAAATACTTCATAGCGCAATGAAGCTTACAGTGACAAAGGAAATATCCACAGATGAAAACTAGGAAGAAGCTTTCTTAGAAACTTCTTGGTTATGTGTGAATTCATCTCACAGAGTTACACTTACGTTTCGTGGAGCAGTCCATTAACACTGTCTTTGAGGAACCTGAGAAGGGCTTCCTTGGATCGCTTTGAGGCCTACGCTGATTTAGCAAATTTCATCCGTTCAGAACGTGAAAGAAGCTTTCTCAGAAACTTCTTTCTAATCTGTGATTTCATCTCACAGACTTATAACTTACACTTCAGGAAGCAGTTTGCTAACACTCTTTTCGTGGAATCTGGAAAGTGATATTTGGGAGCCCATGGGGGCCCATGGTGAAAAAGGAAATATCCTCACATAATAACTAGAGAGAAGCATTCTGAGAGATTGCTATCTTATGTGTGACTTCATCACACAGAGTTCCACCCTTCCCTTCTTGGAATAGTTTGCTAACACTGTTGTCGTGGATTCTGCAAAGGTATATTTCGGAGCTCATTGAGGGCGATGGTGAAAAAGGAAATATCCTCACATAATAACTAAAGAGAAGCTTTCTGAGAAACTGCATTGCCATGTGTGAATGCAACTCTCAGAGTTACACGTTTCTCTTCAGTGATTAGTTTGTTAACACAATTTTCTGAAAATCTGCAATTAGATACTTCATAGCAAAATGAAGCTTACGGTGACAAAGGAAATATCCACAGATGAAAACTAGAGAGAAGTTTTCTTATAATCTTCTTGGTGATGTGTGAATTCATCTCACAGAGTTACACTTATGTTTCGTGGAGCAGTCCATTAACAATGTCTTTGAGGAAACTGAGAAGGGCTTCCTTGGATCGCTGTGAGGCCTACCCTGAAAAAGGAAATTTCATGCGTTCAAAACGTGAAAGAAGCTTTCTGAGAAACTTCTTTCTGATCTGTGAGTTCATCTCACAGACTTATAACTTAGACTTCAGAAAGCAGTTTGCGAACACTCTCTTCGTGGAATCTGGAAAGTGATATTTGGGAGCCCATAGGGGCCCATGGTGAAAAAGGAAATATCCTCACATAATAACTAGAGAGAAGCTTTCTGAGAAATTGCTTTCTGATGTGTGACTTCATCACACAGAGTTCCACCCTTCCCTTCTTGGAACAGTTTGCTAACACTGTTGTCGTGGATACTGCAAATGTATATTTGGGAGCTCATTGAGGGCTATGGTGAAAAAGGAAATATCCTCACATAATAACAAAAAGAAGCTTTCTGAGAAATTGCATTGCCATGTGTGAATGCAACTCTCAGAGTTACACGTTTCTCTTCAGTGATCAGTTTGTTAACACAGTTTTCTGGAAAACTGCAATTAGATACTTCATAGCACAAAGAATCCTATGGTGACAAAGGATATATCCACAGATGAAAACTAGAAAGAATCTTTCTTAGAAACTTCCTGGTGATGTGTGAATTCATCTCACAGAGTTACACTTATGTTTCGTGGAGCAGTCCATTAACACTGTCTTTGAGGAACCTGAGAATGGCTTCCTTGGATCGCTTTGAGGCCTACGCTGATAAAGGAAATTTCATCCGTTTAAAACGTGAAAGAAGTTTTCTGAGAAACTTCTTTCTGATCTGTGAGTTCGTCTCACAGACTTATAACTTAGACTTCAGGAAGCAGTTTGCTAACATTCTTTTCGTGGAATCTGGAAAGTGATATTAGGGAGCCCTTAGGGTCCTATGGTGAAAAAGGAAATATCCTCACATAATATCTAGAGAGAAGCTTTCTGAGAGATTGCTTTCTGATGTGTGACTTCATCACACAGAGTTCCACACGTCCCTTCTTCGAACAGTTTCCTAACACTCTTGTCATGGATTCTGCAATGTTATATTTGGGAGCTCATTGAGGGCTATGATGAAAAAGGAAATATCCTCACATAATAACTAAAGAGAAGCTTTCTGAGAAACTGCATTGCCATGTGTGAATGCAACTCTCAGAGTTACACGTTTCTCTTCAGTGGTCAGTTTGATAGCACAGTTTTCTGGAAATCTGCAATTAGATACTTCATAGCACAATGAAGCTTACGGTGACAAAGGAAATATCCACAGATGAAAACTAGAGAGAAGCTTTCTTAGAATCTTCTTGGTGATGTGTGAATTCATCTCATAGAGTTACACTTATGTTTCGTGGAGCAGTCCATTAACACTTTCTTGAGGAAGCTGAGAAGAGCTTCCTTGGATCGCTTTGAGGCCCACGCTGATATAGGAAATTTCATCCGTTCAAAACGTGAAAGAAGCTTTCTGAGAAACTTCTTTCTGATCTGTGACTGCATCTCACAGTCTTTTAACTTACACTTCAGAAAGCAGTTTGCTAACACTCTCTTCGTGGATTCTGGAAAGTGATATTTGGGAGCCCTTAGGGGCCCATGGTGAAAAAAGAAATATCATCACATAATAACTAGAGAGAAGCTTTCTGAGAGATTGCTTTCTGATGTGTGACTTCATCACACAGAGTTCCACCCTTCCCTTCTTGGAACAGTTTGCTAACACTGTTGTCATGGATTCTACAAAGGTATATTTCGGAGCTCATTGAGGGCTATGGTGAAAAAGGAAATATCCTCACATAATAACTAAAGAGAAGCTTTCTGAGAAACTGCATTGCCATGTGTGAATGCAACTCTCAGAGTTACACGTTTCTCTTCAGTGATCAGTTTGTTAACACAGTTTTCTGGAAATCTGCAATTAGATACTTCATAGCGCAATGAAGCTTATGGTGACAAAGGATATATCCACAGATGAAAACTAGAAAGAAGCTTTCTTAGAAACTTCCTGGTGATGTGTGAGTTCATCTCACAGAGTTACACTTATGTTTCCTGCAGCAGTCCATTAACACTGTCTTTGAGGGATTTGAGAAGGGATTCCTTGGATTGCTTTGAGGCCTACGCTGAAAAAGGAAATTTCATCTGTTCAAAACGTGAAAGAAGCTTTCTGAGAAACTTCTTTCTGCTCTGTGACTTCATCTCACAGACTTCTAACTTAGACTTCCGACAGCAGTTTGCAAACAGTCTTTTCGTGGAATCTGGAAAGTGATATTTGGGAGCCCATGGGGGCCATGGTGAAAAAGGAAATATCCTCACATAATAACTAGAGAGAAGCTTTCTGAGAGATTGCTTTCTGATGTGTGACTTCATCACGCAGAGTCAAACCCTTCCCTTCTTGGAACAGCTTGCTAACACTGTTGTGGTGGATTCTCAAAGATATATTTAGGAGCTCATTGAGGGCTATGGTGAAAAAGGAAATATCCTCACATAATAACTAAAGAGAAGCTTTCTGAGAAACTGCATTGCCATGTGTGAATGCAACTCTTAGAGTTACACGTTTCTCTTCAGTGATCAGTTTGTTAACACCGTTTTCTGGAAATCTGCAATTAGATACTTCATAGCGCAATGAAGCTTACGGTGACAAAGGAAATATCCACAGATGAAAACTAGAAAGAAGCTTTCTTAGAAACTTCCTGGTGATGTGTGAGTTCATCTCACAGAGTTACACTTATGTTTCGTGGAGCAGTCCATTAACACTGTCTTTGAGGAACCTGAGAAGGGCTTCCTTGGATCGCTTTGAGGCCTACGCTGAAAAAGGAAATTTCATCCGTTCAAAACGTGAAAGAAGCTCTCTGAGAAACTTCTTTCTGATCTGTGACTTCATCTCACAGACTTATAACTTAGACTTCAGGAAGTAGTTTGCTAAAACTCTCTTCGTGGATTCTGGAAAGTGATATTTGGGTGCCCATAGGGGC
Organism: Rhinopithecus roxellana; assembly: GCF_007565055.1. Classification (NCBI taxonomy): domain Eukaryota; kingdom Metazoa; phylum Chordata; class Mammalia; order Primates; family Cercopithecidae; genus Rhinopithecus; species Rhinopithecus roxellana. Next base: position 40,334,190 of record NC_044561.1, on the reverse strand, counting down.
CCATGGTGAAAAAGAAATATCGTCACATAATAAGTAGAGAGAAGCTTTCTGAGAGATTGCTTTCTGATGTGTGACTTCATCACACAGAGTTCCACCCTTCCCTTCTTGGAACAGTTTGCTCACACTGTTGTCGTGGATTCTGCAAAGGTATATTACGGAGCTCATTGAGGGCTATGGTGAAAAAGGAAATATCCTCACATAATAACTAAAGAGAAGCTTTCTGAGAAACTGCATTGCCATGTGTGAATGCCACTCTCAGAGTTACACGTTTCTCTTCAGTGATCAGTTTGTTAACACAGTTTTCTGGAAATCTGCAATTAGATACTTCATAGCGCAATGAAGCTTATGGTGACAAAGGATATATCCACAGATGAAAAGTAGAAAGAAGCTTTCTCAGAAACTTCCTGGTGATGTGTGAATTCATCTCACAGAGTTACACTTATCTTTCCTGGAGCAGTCCATTAACACTGTTTTTGAGGAATCTGAGAAGGGTTTCCTTGGTTCGCTTAGAGGCCTACGCTGAAAAAGGAAATTTCATCCGTTCAAAACGTGAAAGAAGCTTTCTGAGAAAATTCTTTCTGATCTGTGAGTTCATCTCACAGACTTATAACTTAGACTTCAGAAAGCAGTTTGCTAACACTCTCTTCGTGGATTCTGGAAAGTGATATTTGGGAGCCCATAGGGGCCCATGGTGAAAAAAGAAATATCGTCACACAATAACTAGAGAGAAGCTTTCTGAGAGATTGCTTTCTGATGTGTGACTTCATCACACAGAGTCCCACCCTTCCCTTCTTGGAACAGCTTGCTAACACTGTTGTGGTGGATTCTCAAAGGTATATTTAGGAGCTCATTGAGGGCTATGGTGAAAAAGGAAATATCCTCACATAATAACTAAAGAGAAGCTTTCTGAGAAATTGCATTGCCATGTGTGAATGCAACTCTCAGAGTTACACGTTTCTCTTCAGTGATCAGTTTGTTAACACAGTTTTCGGGAAATCTGCATTAGATACTTCATAGCGCAATGAATCTTACGGTGACAAAGGATATATCCACAGATGAAAACTAGAAAGAAGCTTTCTTAGAAACTTCCTGGTGATGTGTGAATTCATCTCACAGAGTTACACTTATGTTTTGTGGAGCAGTCCATTAACACTGTCTTTGAGGAATCTGAGAAGGGCTTCCTAGGATCGCTTTGAGGCCTACGCTGAAAAAGGAAATTTCACCCGTTCAAAACGTGAAAGAAGTTTTCTGAGAAACTTCTTTCTGATCTGTGAATTCATCTCTCCGACTTATAACTTTGACTTCAGAGAGCAGTTTGCTAACACTCTTTTCGTGGAATCTGGAAAGTGATATTTGGGAGCCCATAGAGGCCCATGGAGAAGTAGGAAATATCCTCACATAATAACTAGAGAGAAGCTTTCTGAGAGATTGCTTTCTGATGTGTGACTACATCACACAGAGTTCCACGCTTCCCTTCTTGGAACAGTTTGCTAACACTGTTGTCGTGGATTCTGCAAAGGTATATTTATTAGCTCATTGAGGGCTATGGTGAAAAAGTAATTATCCTCGCATAATAACTAAAGAGAAGCTTTCTGAGAAACTGCATTGCCATGTGTGAATGCAACTCTCAGAGTTACACGTTTCTCTTCAGTGATCAGTTTGTTAACACAGTTTTCTGGAAATCTGCAATTAGACACTTCATAGCACAATGAAGCTTACGGTGACAGAGGATATATCCAAAGATGAAAACTAGAAAGAAGCTTTCTTAGAAACTTCTTGGTGATGTGTGAATTCATCTCACAGAGTTACACTTATGTTTCAAGAAGCAGTCTATTAAACTGTCTCTTAGGAACCTGAGAAGGGCATCCTTTGATCGCTTTGAGGCCTACGTTGATAAGGAAATTTCATCCATTCAAAACGTGAAAGAAGATTTCTGAGAAACTTCTTTCTGATCTGTGAGTTCATCTCACAGACTTATAACTTAGACTTCAGAAAGCAGTATGCTAACATTCTTTTCGTGCAATCTGGAAAGTGATATTTGTGAGCCCCTAGGGGCCAATGGTGAAAAAGGAAATATACTCACATAATAACTAGAGTGAAGCTTTCTGAGAGATTGCTTTCTGATGTGTGACTTCATCACACAGAATTCCACCCTTCCCTTCTTGGAGCAGTTTGCTAACACTGTTGTCGTGGATTCTACAAAGGTATACTTGGGAGCTCATTGAGGGCTATGGTGAAAAAGGAAATATCCTCGCATAACAACTTAAAAGAAGCTTTCTGAGAAACTGCATTGCCATGTGTGAATGCAACTCTCAGAGTTACACGTTTCTCTTCAGTGATCAGTTTGTTAACACCGTTTTCTGGAAATCTGCAATTAGATACTTCATAGCGCAATGAAGCTTACGGTGACAAATTAAATATCCAGAGATGAAAACTAGAAAGAAGCATTCTTAGAAACTTCTTGGTGATTTGTGAATTCAACTCACAGAGTTACACTTATGTTTCAAGGAGCAGTCCATTAACACTGTCTTTGAGGAACTTAGAAGGGCTTCCTTGGATCGCTTTGAGGCCTACGCTGATAAAGGAAATTTCATCCGTTCAAAACGTGAAAGAAGCTTTCTGAGAAACTTCTTTCTGATCTGTGAGTTTATCTCATAGACTTATAACTTAGACTTCAGAAAGCAGTTTGCTAACATTCTTTTCGTGGAATCTGGAAAGTGATATTTGGGAGCTCATAGGGGCCCATGGTGAAAAAGGAAATATCCTCAAATCATAACTAGAGAGAAGCTTCCTGAGAGATTGCTTTCGGACCTGTGACTTCATCACACAGAGTTCCACCCTTCCCTTCTTGGAACAGGTTGCTCACACTGTTGTCGTGGATTCTGCAAAGTCATATTTCGGAGCTCATTGAGGGCTATGGTAAAAAAGGAAATACCCTCGCATAATATCTAAAGAGAAGCATTCTGAGAAACTGCATTGCCATGTGTGAATGCAACTCTCAGAGTTACACGTTTCTCTTCAGTGATCAGTTTGTTAACACAGTTTTCTGGAAATCTGCAATTAGATACTTCATAGCGCAATGAAGCTTACGGTGACAAAGGAAATATCCACAGATGAAAACTAGAGAGAAGCTTTCTTAGAATCTTCTTGGTGATGTGTGAATTCATCTCACAGAGTTACACTTATGTTTCGTGGAGCAGTCCATTAACACTGTCTTTGAGGAATCTGAGAAGGGCTTCCTTGGAAAGCTTTGAGGCCTACGCTGATTTAGGAAATTTCATATGTTCAAAACGTGAAAGAAGCTTTCTGAGAAACTTCTTTCTGATCTGTGAGTTCATCTCACAGACTTATAACTTAGACTTCAGAAGGCAGTTTGCTAACACTCTCTTCGTGGATTCTGGAAAGTGATATTTGGGAGCCCGTAGGGGCCCATGGTGAAAAAAGAAATATCGTCACATAATAACTAGAGAGAAGCTTTCTGAGAGATTGCTTTCTGATGTGTGACTTCATCACACAGAGTACCACCCTTCAATTCTTGGAACAGTTTGCTAACACTGTTGTCGTGGATTCTGCAAAGGTATATTTGGGAGCTCATTGAGGGCTCTGGTGAAAAAGGAAATATCCTCACATAATAACTAAAGAGAAGCTTTCTGAGAAACTGCATTGCCATGTGTGATTGCAACTCTCAGAGTTACACGTTTCTCTTCAGTGATCAGTTTGTTAACACCGTTTTCTGGAAATCTGCAATTAGATACTTCACAGCGCAATGAAGCTTAAGGTGATAAAGGATGTATCCACAGATGAAAACTAGAAAGAAGCTTTCTTAGAAACTTCCTGGTGATGTGTGAGTTCATCTCACAGAGTTACACTTATGTTTCGTGGAGCAGTCCATTAACACTGTCTTTGAGGAACCTGAGAAGGGCTTCCTTGGATCGCTTTGAGGCCTACGCTGAAAAAGGAAATTTCATCCGTTCAAAAAGTGAAAGAAGCTCTCTGAGAAACTTCTTTCTGATCTGTGAGTTCATCTCACAGACTTATAATTTAGACTTCAGAAAACAGTTTGCTAACACTCTTTTCGTGGAATCTGTAAAGTGATATTTGGGAGCCCATAGGGGCCCATGGTGAAAAAGGAAATATCGTCAAATAATAACTAGAGAGAAGCTTTCTGAGAGATTGCTTTCTGAAGTGTGACTTAATCACACAGAGTCCCACCCTTCCCTTCTTGGAACAGCTTGCTAACACTGTTGTGGTGGATTCTCAAAGGTATATTTTGGAGCTCATTGAGGGCTAAGGTGAAAAAGGAAATATCCTCACATAATAACTAAAGAGAAGCTTTCTGAGAAATTACATTGCCATGTGTGAATGCAACTCTCAGAGTTACACGTTTCTCTTAAGTGATCAGTTTGTTAACACAGTTTTCGGGAAATCTGCAATTAGATACTTCATAGCGCAATGAATCTTACGGTGACAAAGGATATATCCACAGATGAAAACTAGAAAGAAGCTTTCTTAGAAACTTCCTGGTGATGTGTGAATTCATCTCACAGAGTTACACTTATGTTTCGTGGAGCAGTCCATTAACATTGGCTTTGAGGAACCTGAGAATGGTTTCCTTGGATCGCCTTGAGGCCTACGCTGATAAAGGAAATTTCATCCGTTCAAAACGTGAAAGAAGCTTTCTGAGAAACTTCTTTCTGCTCTATGACTTCATCTCACAGACTTATAACTTAGACTTCAGGAAGCAGTTTGCTAACACTCTCTTCGTGGATTCTGGAAAGTGATATATGGGAGCCCATAGGGGCCCATGGTGAAAAAAGAAATATCGTCACATAATAAGTAGAGAGAAGCTTTCTGAGAGATTGCTTTCTGATGTGTGACTTCATCACACAGATTTCCACCGTTCCCTTCTTGGAACAGTTTGCTAACACTGTTGTCGTGGATTCTGCAAAGGTATATTACGGAGCTCATTGAGGGCTATGGTGAAAAAGGAAATATCCTCACATAATAACTAAAGAGAAGCTTTCTGAGAAACTGCATTGCCATGTGTGAATGCAACTCTCAGAGTTACACGTTTCTCTTCAGTGATCAGTTTGTTAACACAGTTTTCTGGAAATCTGCAATTAGATACTTCTTAGCGCAATGAAGCTTATGGTGACAAAGGAAATATCTACAGATGAAATATAGAGAGAAGCTTTTTTAGAATTTTCTTGGTGATGTGTGAATTCATCTCACAGAGTTACACTTATGTTTCGTGGAGCAGTCCATTAACACTGTCGTTGAGGAATCTGAGAAGGGCTTCCTTGGATCGCTTTGAGGCCTTCGCTGATTTAGGAAATTCCATTCGTTCAAAACGTGAAAGAAGCTTTCTCAGAAACTTCTTTCTGATCTGTGAGTTCATCACACGGGCTTATAACTTTGACTTCCGAAAGCAGTTGGCTAACACTCTCTTCGTGGAATCTGGAAAGTGATATTTGGGAGCCCATGGGGGTCAATGGTGAAAAAGGAGATATCCTCACATAGTAACTAGAGAGAAGCTTTCTGAGAGATTGCTTTCTGATGTTTGACTTCATCACACAGAGTTACAACCGTCCCTTTTTGAACAGTTTGCTAACACTGTTGTCGTGCATTCTGCAAAGGTATATTTGGGAGCTCATTGAGGGCTATGGTGAAAAAGGAAATATCCTCATATAATAACTAAAGAGAAGCTTTCTGAGAAACTGCATTGCCATGTGTGAATGCAACTCTCAGAGTTACACGTTTCTCTTCTGTGATCAGTTTGTTAAAACAGTTTTCTGGAAATCTGCAATTAGATACTTCATACCACAATGAAGCTTACGGTGAGAAAGGAAATATCCAGAGATGAAAACTAGAGAGAAGCTTTCTTAGAATAATCTTGGTGATGTGTGAATTCAACTCACAGTGTTACACTTATGTTTCATGAAGCAGTCCATTAACACTGTCTTTGAGGAACTGAGAAGGGCTTCCTTGGATCACTTTGAGGCCTATGCTGATAAGGGAAATTTCATCCTTTCAAAAAGTGAAAGAAGCTTTCTGAGATACTTCTTTCTGATCTGTGAGTTCATCTCACAGACTTATAACTTAGACTTCATAAAGCAGTTTGCTAACATTCTTTTCGAGGAATCTGGAAAATGATATTTGGGAGCCCGTAGGGGCCCATGGTGAAAAGGAAATATCCTCACATAATAACTAGAGAGAAGCTTTCTGAGAGATTGCTTTTTGATGTGTGACTTCATCACACAGAGTTCCACCCTTCCCTTCTTGGAACAGTTTGCTAACACTGTTGTCGTGGATTCTGCAATGGTATATTTGGGAGCTCATTGAGGGCTATGGTGAAAAAGGAAATATCCTCACATAATAACTTAAGAGAAACTTTCTGAGAAACTGCATTGCCATGTGTGAATGCAACTCTCAGAGTTACACGTTTCTCTTCAGTGATCAGTTTGTTAACACAGTTTTCTGGAAATCTGCAATTAGATACTTCATAGCGCAATGAAGCTTACGGTGACAAAGGAAATATCCACAGATGAAAATACGAAAGAATCTTTCTTAGAAACTTCTTGGTGATGTGTGAATTCATCTCACAGAGTTACACTTTTGTTTCTTGGAGCAGTGCATTAACACTCTCTTTGAGGAACCTGAGAAGGGCTTCCTTGGATCGCTTTGAGGCCTAGGTGGAAAAAGGAAATTTCATCCGTTCAAAACGTGAAAGAAGCTCTCTGAGAATCTTCTTTCTGATCTGTGAGTTCATCTCACAGATTTATAACTTAGACTTCAGAAAGTAGTTTTCTAACACTGTTTTCGTGGAATCTGGAAAGTGATATTTGGGAGACCATAGGGGCCCATGGTGAAAAAGGAAATATCCTCACATAATAACGAGAGAGAAGCTTTCTGAGAGATTGCTTTCTGATGTGTGACTTCATCACACAGAGTTCCACCATTCCCTTCTTGAAACAGTTTGGTAACACTGTTGTCGTGGATTCTGCAAAGGAATATTTGGGAGCACATTGACGGCTATGGTGAAAAAGGAAATATCCTCACATAATAACTAAAGAGAAGCTTTCTGAGAAACTGCATTGCCATGTGTAAATGCAACTCTCAGAGTTACACATTTCTCTTCAGTGATTAGTTTGTTAGCACAGTTTTGTGGAAATCTGCAATTAGATACTTCATAGTGCAATGAAGCTTACAGTGACAAAGGAAATATCCACAGATGAAAACTAGAAAGAAGCTTTCTTAGAAACTTCCTGGTGATGTGTGAATTCATCTCACAGAGTTACACTTATATTTTGTGGAGCAGTCCAATAACAATGTCTTTGAGGATTCTGAGAAGGACTTCCTTGGATCGCTTTGAGGCCTACGCTGAAAAAGGAAATTTCATCCGTTCAAAAAGTGAAAGAAGCTTTCTGAGAAACTTCTTTCTGATCTGTGAGTTCATCTCACAGACTTATAACTTAGACTTCATAAAGCAGTTTGCTAACACTCTTTTCGTGGAATCTGGAAAGTGATATTAGGGAGCCCATAGGGGCACAGGGTGAAAAAGGAAATATCCTTACATAATAACTAGAGAGAAGCTTTCTGAGAGATTGCTTTTTGATGTGTGACTTCATCACACAGAGTTCCACCCTTCCCTTCTTGGAACAGTTTGCTAACACTGTTGTCGTGGATTCTGCAATGGTATATTTGGGAGCTCATTGAGGGCTATGGTGAAAAAGGAAATATGCTTACAAAATAACTAAAGAGAAGCCTTCTGAAAAACTGCATTGCGATGTGTGAATGCAACTCTCAGAGTTACACGTTTCTCTTCAGTGATCAGTTTGTTAGCACAGTTTTCTGGAAATCTGCAATTAGATACTTCATAGCGCAATGAAGCTTACGGTGACAAAGGAAATATCCAAAGATGAAAACTAGAAAGAAGCTTTCTTAGAAACTTCCTGGTGATGGGTGAATTCATCTCACAGAGATACACTTATGTTTCGTGGAGCAGTCCATTAACACTGTCTTTGAGGAACCTGAGAAGGGCTTCCTTGGATCGCATTGAGGCCTAGGCTGATGAAGGAAATTTCTTCCGTCAAAACGTGAAAGAAGCTTTCTGAGAAACTTCTTTCTGATCTGTGAGTTCATCTCACAGACTTATAACTTAGACTTCAGAAAGCAGTTTGCTAACATTTTTTCGTGTAATCTGGAAAGTGATATTAGGAAGCCCATAGGCGTCCATGATGAAAAGGAAATATCCTCACATAATAACGAGAGAGATGCTTTCTGAGAGATTGCTTTCTGATGTGTGACTTCATCACACAGAGTTCCACCCTTCCCTTCTTGGAACAGTTTGCTAACACTGTTGTAGTGGATTCTGCAAAGGTAAATTTGGGAGCTCATTGACGGCTATGGTGAAAAAGGAAATATCCTCACGTAATAACTAAAGAGAATCTTTCTGAGAAACTGCATTGCCATGTGTGAATGCAACTCTCAGAGTTACACGTTTCTCTTCAGTGATCAGTTTTTTAGCACAGTTTTGTGGAAATCTGCCATTAGATACTTCATAGCCCAATGAAGCTTACGGGGACAAAGGAAATTTCCACAGATGAAAACTAGAAAGAATCTTTCTTAGAATCTTCTTGGTGATGTGTGAATTCATCTCACAGAGTTACACTTATGTTTCCTGGAGCAGTCCATTAACACTGTCTTTGAGGAATCTGAGAAGGGCTTCCTTGGATCGCTTTGAGGCCTACGTTGAAAAAGGAAATTTCATCCGTTCAAAACGTGAAAGAGGCTTCCTGAGAAACTTCTTTCTAATCTGTGAGTTCATCTCACAGACTTATAAGTTAGACTTCAGAAAGCAGTTTGCTAACATTCTTTTCGTGGAATCTGGAAAGTGATATTAGGGAGCCCATAGGGGCCCACGGTGAAAAAGGAAATATCCTCACATAATAACTAGAGAGAAGCTTTCTGAGAGATTGCTTTCTGATGTGTGACTTCATCACACAGAGTTCCACCCTTCCCTTCTTGGAACAGTTTGCTAACACTGTTGTCATGCATTCTGCAAAGGTATATTTGGGAGCTCATTGAGGGCTGTGGTGAAAAAGGAAATATCCTCACATAATAACTAAAGAGAAGCTTTCTGAGAAACTGCATTGCCATGTGTGAGTGCAACTCTCAGGTTTACACGTTTCTCTTGAGTGATCAGTTTGTTAACACAGTTATCTGGAAATCTGCCTTTAGATATATCATAGCGCAATGAAGCTTACGGTGACAAAGTATATATCCACAGATGAAAAATAGAAAGAAGGTTACTTAGAAACTTCCTGGTGATGTGTGAATTCATCTCACATAGTTACACTTACGTTTCGTGGAGCAGTGCATTAACACTGTCTTTGAGGGACCTGAGAAGTGCTTTCTTGGATCGCTTTGAGGCCTACGCTAATAAAGGTAATTCATCCGTTCAAAACGTGAAAGAAGCTTTCTGAGAAACTTCTTTCTGATCTGTGAGTTCATCTCACAGACTTATAACTTAGACTTCAGAAAGCAGTTTGCTAACATTCTTTTCGTGGAATCTGGAAAGTGATATTTGGGAGCCCATAGGGGCCCATGGTGAAAAAGGAAATATCCTCACATAATTACTAGAGGGAAGCTTTCTCAGAGATTCCTTTCTGATGTGTGACTTCATCACACAGAGTTCCACCATTCCCTTCTTGGAACAGTTTGCTAACACTGTTGCCGTGGATTCTGCAAAGTTATATTTGGGAACTCATTGAGGGCTATGGTGAAAAGGGAAATATCCTCCCATAATAACTAAAGAGAAGCTTTCTGAGAAACTGCATTGCCATATGTGAAGCAACTCTCAGAGTTACACGTTTCTCTTCAGTGATCAGTTTGTTAACACAGTTTTCTGGAAATCTGCAATTAGATATTTCAGAGCACAATGAAGCTTATGGTGACAAAGGAAATATCCACAGATGAAAACTAGAAAGAAGCTTTCATAGAAACTTCTTGTTGATGTGTGAATTCATCTCACAGAGTTACACTAATGTTTCGTGGAGCAGTGCATTAACACTGTCTTTCAGGAACCTGAGAAGGGGTTCCTTGGATCGCTTTGAAGCCTACGCGGATAAAGGAAATATCATCCGGTCAAAACGTGAAAGAAACTTTCTGAGAAACTTCTTTCTGATCTGTGAGTTCATCTCACACCCTTATAACTTACACTTCAGAAAGCAGTTTGCTAACATTCTTTTCGTGGAGTGTGGAAAGTGATATTTGGGAGCCCCTAGGGGCCCATGGTGAAAAAGGATATATCCTCACATAATAACTAGAGAGGAGCTTTCTGAGAGATTGCTTTCTGATGTGTGACTTCATCACACAGAGTTCCACCCTTCCCTTCTTGGAACAGTTTGTTAACACTGTTGTCGTGGATTCTGCAAAGGTATATTTGGGAGCTCATTGAGGGCTATGGTGAAAAAGGAAATATCCTCGCATAATAACTAAAGAGAAGCTTTCTGAGAAACTGCATTGCCAGGTGTGAACGCAACTCTCAAGGTTACACGTTTCTCTTCAGTGATCAGTTCGTTAACACAGTTTTCTGGAAATCTGCAATTACATACTTCAGAGCGCAAAGAAGCTTATGGTGACAAAGGAAATATCCACAGATGAAAACTAGAAAGAAGCTTTCGTAGAAACTTCTTGTTGATGTGTGAATTCATCTCACAGAGTTACACTTATGTTTCGTGGAGCAGTCCATTAAAACTGTCTTTGAGGAATCTGAGAAGGGCTTCCATGGATCGCATTGAGGCCTACGCTGATAAAGGAAATTTCATCCGTTCAAAACGTGAAAGAAGCATTCTGAGAACCTTCTTTCTGATTTGTGAGTTCATCTCACAGACTTATAACTTAGACTTCAGATAGCAGTTTGCTAACATTCTTTTCGTGGAATCTGGAAAGTGATATTAGGGAGCCCTTAAGGGCCCTTGGTGAAAAAGGAAATATCCTCACATAATAACTAGAGAGAAACTTTCTGAGAGATTGCTTTCTGATGTGTGACTTCATAACCCTGAATTCCACCCTTCCCTTCTTGGAACACTTTGCTAACACTGTTGTCGTGCATTCTGCAAAGGTATATTTGGAAGCTCATTGAGGGATATGGTGATAAAGGAAATATCCTCGCATTATAACTAAAGAGAAGCTTTCTGAGAAACTGCATTGCCATGTGTGAATGGAACTCTCAGAGTTACACCGTTCTCTTCAGTGATCAGTTTGTTAACACAGTTTTCTGTAAATCTGCAATTAGTTACTTCATAGCGCAATGAAGCTTACGGTGACAAAGGAAATATCCACATTTGAAAACTAGAAAGAAGCTTTCGTAGAAGCTTCCTGGTGATGTGTGAATTCAACTCACAGAGATACACTTATGTTTCATATAGCAGTCCATTAACACTCTCTTTGAGGAACTGACAAGGTCTTCCTTGGATGGCTTTGAGGCCTACGCTGATAAAGGAAGTTTCATCCGTTCAAAACGTGAAAGAAGCATTCTGAGAAACTTCCTTCTGATCTGTGAGTTCATCTCACAGTCTTATAACTTAGACTTCAGGAAGCAGTTTGCTAACATTCTTTTCGTGGAATCTGGAAAGTGATATTTGGGAGAGCTTAGGGGCCCATGGTGAAAAAGGAAATATCCTCACATAATAACTAGAGAGAAGCTTTCTGAGAGATTGCTTTCTGATGTGTGACTTCATCACTCAGAATTCCACCCTTCCCTTCTTGGAACAGTTTGCTAACACTGTTGTCGTGGATTCTGCAAAGGTATATTTGGGAGCTCAATGAGGGCTATGGTGAAAAAGGAGATATCCTCGCATAATAACTGAAGAGAATCTTTCTGAGAAACTGCATTGCCATGTGTGAATGCAACTCTCAGAGTTACACGTTTCTCTTCAGTGATCAGTTTGTTAACACAGTTTTCTGGAGATCTGCAATTAGATACTTCATAGCGCAATGAAGCTTACGGTGACAAAGGAAATATCCACAGATGAAAACTAGAAAGAAGCTTTCTTAGAAACTTCTTGGTGATGTGTGAATTCAACTCACAGAGTTACCCTTATGTTTCGTGGAGCAGTCCATTAACACTGTCTTTGAGGAACCTGAGAAGGGCTTCCTTGGATCGCTTTGAGGCCTACGCTGAAAAAGGAAATTTCATCCGTTCAAAACGTTAAAGAAGCTTTCTGAGAAACTTCTTTCTAGTCTGTGAGTTCATCTCACAGACTTATAACTTAGACTTCAGAAAGCAGTTTGCTAACACTGTTTTCGTGGAATCTGGAGAGTGATATTTGGGAGCCCATAGGGGCCCATGGTGAAAAAGGAAATATCCTCACATAATAACTAGAGAGAAGCTTTCTCAGAGATTGCTTTCTGATGTTTGACTTCATCACACAGAGTTCCACCCTTCCCTTCTTGGAACAGTTTGCTAACACTGTTGCCGTGGATTCTGCAAAGGTATATTTGGGAACTCATTGAGGGCTGTGGTGAAAAAGGAAATATCCTCGCATAATAACTAAGGAGAAGCTTTCAGAGAAACTGCATTGCCATGTGTGAACGCAACTCCCAGAGTTACACGTTTCTCTTCAGTGATCAGTTTGTTAACACAGTTTTCTGGAAGTCTGCATTAGATACTTCAGAGCGCAATGAAGCTTACGTTGACAAAGGAAATGTCCACGGGTGAAAACTAGAAAGAAGCTTTCTTAGAAACTTCTTGTTGATGTGTGAGTTCATCTCACAGAGTTACACTAATGTTTCTTGGAGCAGTCCATTAACACTGTCTTTGAGGAATCTGAGAAGGGTTTACTTGGATCGCTTTGAGGCCTACGCTGCAAAAGGAAATTTCATCCCTTCAAAACGTGAAAGAAGCTTTCTGAGAAACTTCTTTCTGCTCTGTGAGTTTATCTCACCGACTCATAACTTAGACTTCAGAAAGCAGTTTGCTAACATTCTTTTCGTGTAATCTGGAAAGTGATATTAGGAAGCCCATAGGGGCCCATGATGTAAAAGGAAATATCCTCACATAATAACGAGAGATGCTTTCTGAGAGATTGCTTTCTGATGTGTGACTTCATCACACAGAGTTCCACCCTTCCCTTCTTGGAACAGTTTGCTAACACTGTTGTCGTGGATTCTGCAAAGGTATATTTGGGAGCTCATTGAGAGCTATGGTGAAAAAGGAAATATCCTCACATAATAACTAAGGAGAATCTTTCTGAGAAACTGCATTGCCATGTGTGAATGCAACTCTCAGAGTTACACGTTTCTCTTCAGTGATCAGTTTTTTAGCACAGTTTTGTGGAAATCTGCGATTGGATACTTCATAGCGCAATGAAGCTTACGGGGACAAAGGAAATTCCCACAGATGAAAACTTGAAAGAAGCTTTCTTAGAATCTTCTTGGTGATGTGTGAATTCATCTCACAGAGTTACACTTATGTTTCGTGGAGCAGTCCATTAACACTGTCTTTGAGGAATCTGAGAAGGGCTTCCTTGGATCACTTTGAGGCCTACGCTGAAAAAGGAAATTTCATCCGTTCAAAACGTGAAAGAAGCTTTCTGAGAAACTTCTTTCTGATCTGTGAGTTCATCTCACAGACTTATAACTTAGACTTCAGGAAGTAGTTTGCTAACACTCTTTTCGTGGAATCTGCAAAGTGATATTTGGGAGCCCTTAGGGGCCCATGGTGAAAAAGGAAATATCCTCACATAATAACGAGAGAGAAGCTTTCTGAGAGATTGCTTTCTGATGTGTGACTTCATCATACAGAGTTCCACACTTCCCTTCTTGGAACAGTTTGCTAACACTGTTGTCGTGGATTCTGCAAAGGTATATGTGGGAACTCATTGAGAGCTATGGTGCAAAAGGAAATATCCTCGCATAATAACTAAAGAGAAGCTTTCTGAGAAACTGCATTGCCATGTGTGAGTGCAACTCTCAGGTTTACACGTTTCTCTTGAGTGATCAGTTTGTTAACACAGTTATCTGGAAATCTGCCTTTAGATATATCATAGCGCAATGAAGCTTACGGTGACAAAGTATATATCCACAGATGAAAAATAGAAAGAAGGTTACTTAGAAACTTCCTGGTGATGTGTGAATTCATCTCACATAGTTACACTTACGTTTCGTGGAGCAGTGCATTAACACTGTCTTTGAGGGACCTGAGAAGTGCTTCCTTGGATCGCTTTGAGGCCTACGCTAATAAAGGTAATTCATCCGTTCAAAACGTGAAAGAAGCTTTCTGAGAAACTTCTTTCTGATCTGTGAGTTCATCTCACAGACTTATAACTTAGACTTCAGAAAGCAGTTTGCTAACATTCTTTTCGTGGAATCTGGAAAGTGATATTTGGGAGCCCATAGGGGCCCATGGTGAAAAAGGAAATATCCTCACATAATTACTAGAGGGAAGCTTTCTCAGAGATTCCTTTCTGATGTGTGACTTCATCACACAGAGTTCCACCATTCCCTTCTTGGAACAGTTTGCTAACACTGTTGCCGTGGATTCTGCAAAGTTATATTTGGGAACTCATTGAGGGCTATGGTGAAAAGGGAAATATCCTCCCATAATAACTAAAGAGAAGCTTTCTGAGAAACTGCATTGCCATATGTGAAGCAACTCTCAGAGTTACACGTTTCTCTTCAGTGATCAGTTTGTTCACACAGTTTTCTGGAAATCTGCAATTAGATACTTCAGAGCACAATGAAGCTTATGGTGACAAAGGAAATATCCACAGATGAAAACTAGAACGAAGCTTTCATAGAAACTTCTTGTTGATGTGTGAATTCATCTCACAGAGTTACACTAATGTTTCGTGGAGCAGTGCATTAACACTGTCTTTCAGGAACCTGAGAAGGGGTTCCTTGGATCGCTTTGAAGCCTACGCGGATAAAGGAAATATCATCCGGTCAAAACGTGAAAGAAACTTTCTGAGAAACTTCTTTCTGATCTGTGAGTTCATCTCACACCCTTATAACTTACACTTCAGAAAGCAGTTTGCTAACATTCTTTTCGTGGAGTGTGGAAAGTGATATTTGGGAGCCCCTAGGGGCCCATGGTGAAAAAGGATATATCCTCACATAATAACTAGAGAGGAGCTTTCTGAGAGATTGCTTTCTGATGTGTGACTTCATCACACAGAGTTCCACCCTTCCCTTCTTGGAACAGTTTGTTAACACTGTTGTCGTGGATTCTGCAAAGGTATATTTGGGAGCTCATTGAGGGCTATGGTGAAAAAGGAAATATCCTCGCATAATAACTAAAGAGAAGCTTTCTGAGAAACTGCATTGCCAGGTGTGAACGCAACTCTCAAGGTTACACGTTTCTCTTCAGTGATCAGTTCGTTAACACAGTTTTCTGGAAATCTGCAATTACATACTTCAGAGCGCAAAGAAGCTTATGGTGACAAAGGAAATATCCACAGATGAAAACTAGAAAGAAGCTTTCGTAGAAACTTCTTGTTGATGTGTGAATTCATCTCACAGAGTTACACTTATGTTTCGTGGAGCAGTCCATTAAAACTGTCTTTGAGGAATCTGAGAAGGGCTTCCATGGATCGCATTGAGGCCTACGCTGATAAAGGAAATTTCATCCGTTCAAAACGTGAAAGAAGCATTCTGAGAACCTTCTTTCTGATTTGTGAGTTCATCTCACAGACTTATAACTTAGACTTCAGATAGCAGTTTGCTAACATTCTTTTCGTGGAATCTGGAAAGTGATATTAGGGAGCCCTTAAGGGCCCTTGGTGAAAAAGGAAATATCCTCACATAATAACTAGAGAGAAACTTTCTGAGAGATTGCTTTCTGATGTGTGACTTCATAACCCTGAATTCCACCCTTCCCTTCTTGGAACACTTTGCTAACACTGTTGTCGTGCATTCTGCAAAGGTATATTTGGAAGCTCATTGAGGGATATGGTGATAAAGGAAATATCCTCGCATTATAACTAAAGAGAAGCTTTCTGAGAAACTGCATTGCCATGTGTGAATGGAACTCTCAGAGTTACACCGTTCTCTTCAGTGATCAGTTTGTTAACACAGTTTTCTGTAAATCTGCAATTAGTTACTTCATAGCGCAATGAAGCTTACGGTGACAAAGGAAATATCCACATTTGAAAACTAGAAAGAAGCTTTCGTAGAAGCTTCCTGGTGATGTGTGAATTCAACTCACAGAGATACACTTATGTTTCATATAGCAGTCCATTAACACTCTCTTTGAGGAACTGACAAGGTCTTCCTTGGATGGCTTTGAGGCCTACGCTGATAAGGAAGTTTCATCCGTTCAAAACGTGAAAGAAGCATTCTGAGAAACTTCCTTCTGATCTGTGAGTTCATCTCACAGTCTTATAACTTAGACTTCAGGAAGCAGTTTGCTAACATTCTTTTCGTGGAATCTGGAAAGTGATATTTGGGAGAGCTTAGGGGCCCATGGTGAAAAAGGAAATATCCTCACATAATAACTAGAGAGAAGCTTTCTGAGAGATTGCTTTCTGATGTGTGACTTCATCACTCAGAATTCCACCCTTCCCTTCTTGGAACAGTTTGCTAACACTGTTGTCGTGGATTCTGCAAAGGTATATTTGGGAGCTCAATGAGGGCTATGGTGAAAAAGGAGATATCCTCGCATAATAACTGAAGAGAATCTTTCTGAGAAACTGCATTGCCATGTGTGAATGCAACTCTCAGAGTTACACGTTTCTCTTCAGTGATCAGTTTGTTAACACAGTTTTCTGGAGATCTGCAATTAGATACTTCATAGCGCAATGAAGCTTACGGTGACAAAGGAAATATCCACAGATGAAAACTAGAAAGAAGCTTTCTTAGAAACTTCTTGGTGATGTGTGAATTCAACTCACAGAGTTACCCTTATGTTTCGTGGAGCAGTCCATTAACACTGTCTTTGAGGAACCTGAGAAGGGCTTCCTTGGATCACTTTGAGGCCTACGCTGAAAAAGGAAATTTCATCCGTTCAAAACGTTAAAGAAGCTTTCTGAGAAACTTCTTTCTAGTCTGTGAGTTCATCTCACAGACTTATAACTTAGACTTCAGAAAGCAGTTTGCTAACACTGTTTTCGTGGAATCTGGAGAGTGATATTTGGGAGCCCATAGGGGCCCATGGTGAAAAAGGAAATATCCTCACATAATAACTAGAGAGAAGCTTTCTCAGAGATTGCTTTCTGATGTTTGACTTCATCACACAGAGTTCCACCCTTCCCTTCTTGGAACAGTTTGCTAACACTGTTGCCGTGGATTCTGCAAAGGTATATTTGGGAACTCATTGAGGGCTGTGGTGAAAAAGGAAATATCCTCGCATAATAACTAAGGAGAAGCTTTCAGAGAAACTGCATTGCCATGTGTGAACGCAACTCCCAGAGTTACACGTTTCTCTTCAGTGATCAGTTTGTTAACACAGTTTTCTGGAAATCTGCATTAGATACTTCAGAGCGCAATGAAGCTTACGTTGACAAAGGAAATGTCCACGGGTGAAAACTAGAAAGAAGCTTTCTTAGAAACTTCTTGTTGATGTGTGAGTTCATCTCACAGAGTTACACTAATGTTTCGTGGAGCAGTCCATTAACACTGTCTTTGAGGAATCTGAGAAGGGTTTACTTGGATCGCTTTGAGGCCTACGCTGCAAAAGGAAATTTCATCCCTTCAAAACGTGAAAGAAGCTTTCTGAGAAACTTCTTTCTGATCTGTGAGTTTATCTCACCGACTCATAACTTAGACTTCAGAAAGCAGTTTGCTAACATTCTTTTCGTGTAATCTGGAAAGTGATATTAGGAAGCCCATAGGGGCCCATGATGTAAAAGGAAATATCCTCACATAATAACGAGAGATGCTTTCTGAGAGATTGCTTTCTGATGTGTGACTTCATCACACAGAGTTCCACCCTTCCCTTCTTGGAACAGTTTGCTAACACTGTTGTCGTGGATTCTGCAAAGGTATATTTGGGAGCTCATTGAGAGCTATGGTGAAAAAGGAAATATCCTCACATAATAACTAAGGAGAATCTTTCTGAGAAACTGCATTGCCATGTGTGAATGCAACTCTCAGAGTTACACGTTTCTCTTCAGTGATCAGTTTTTTAGCACAGTTTTGTGGAAATCTGCGATTGGATACTTCATAGCGCAATGAAGCTTACGGGGACAAAGGAAATTCCCACAGATGAAAACTTGAAAGAAGCTTTCTTAGAATCTTCTTGGTGATGTGTGAATTCATCTCACAGAGTTACACTTATGTTTCGTGGAGCAGTTCATTAACACTGTCTTTGAGGAATCTGAGAAGGGCTTCCTTGGATCACTTTGAGGCCTACGCTGAAAAAGGAAATTTCATCCGTTCAAAACGTGAAAGAAGCTTTCTGAGAAACTTCTTTCTGATCTGTGAGTTCATCTCACAGACTTATAACTTAGACTTCAGGAAGTAGTTTGCTAACACTCTTTTCGTGGAATCTGCAAAGTGATATTTGGGAGCCCTTAGGGGCCCATGGTGAAAAAGGAAATATCCTCACATAATAACGAGAGAGAAGCTTTCTGAGAGATTGCTTTCTGA
The DNA here is from genome assembly GCF_007565055.1 of Rhinopithecus roxellana. NCBI lineage: Eukaryota > Metazoa > Chordata > Mammalia > Primates > Cercopithecidae > Rhinopithecus > Rhinopithecus roxellana. Next base: position 40,315,599 of record NC_044561.1, on the reverse strand, counting down.
TGTGTGACTTCATCATACAGAGTTCCACACTTCCCTTCTTGGAACAGTTTGCTAACACTGTTGTCGTGGATTCTGCAAAGGTATATGTGGGAACTCATTGAGAGCTATGGTGCAAAAGGAAATATCCTCGCATAATAACTAAAGAGAAGCTTTCTGAGAAACTGCATTGCCATGTGTGAATGCAACTCTCAGAGGTACACGTTTCTCTTCAGTGATCAGTTTGTTAAAGCAGTTTTCTGGAAATCTGCAATTAGTTACATCATAGCGCAAAGAAGATTACGGTGACAAAGGAAATATCCACAGATGAAAACTAGAAAAAGCTTTCTTAGAAACTTCTTGGTGATGTGTGAATTCAACTCACAGAGTTACACTTATGTTTCTTAGAGCAGTCCATTAACACTGTCTTTGAGGACCCTGACAAGGCTTCCTTGGATCGCTTTGAGACCTACGCTGATAAAGGAAATTTCATCCGTTCAAAACGTGAAAGAAGCTTTCTGAGAAACTTCCTTCTGATCTGTGAGTTCATCTCACAGACTTATAGCTTAGACTTCAAGAAGCAGATTGCTAACATTCTTTTCGTGGAGTCTGGAAAGTGATATTAGGGAGAACATAGGGTCCCATGGTGAAAAAGGAAATATCCTCACATAATAACTAGAGAGAAGCTTTCTGAGAGATTGCTTTCTGATGTGTGACTTCATCACACAGAGTTCCACCCTTCCCTTCTTGGAACACTTTGCTAACACTGTTGCCGTGGATTCTGCAAAGGTGTATTTGGGAACTCATTGAGGGCTATGGTGAGAAAAGAAATAACCTCGCATAATAACTAAAGAAGAGCTTTTTGAGAAACTGCATTGCCATGTGTGAATGCAACTCTAAGAGTTACACGTTTCTCTTCAGTGATCAGTTTGTTAACACACTTTTCTGGAAATCTGCAATTAGATACTTCATAGCGCAATGAAGCTTACGGTGACAAAGGAAATATCCACAGATGAAAACTAGAAAGAAGCTTTCGTAGAAACATCTTGGTGATGTGTGAATTCAACTCACAGAGTTACACTTATGTTTCGTGGAGCAGTGCATTAACACTGTCCTTGAGGAAACTGAGAAGGGCTTCCTTGGATCGCTTTGAGGCCTACGCTGAAAAAGGAAATTTCATCCGTTCAAAACGTGAAAGAAGCTTTCTGAGAAACTTCTTTCTGATTTGTGAGTTCATCTCACAGACTTATAACTTAGACTTCAGAAAGCAGTTTGCTAACACTCCTCTCGTGGAATCTGAAAAGTGATATTTGGGAGCCCATAGGGGCCCATGGTGAAAAAGGATATATCCTTATACAATAACTAGAGAGAAGCTTTGTGAGAGATTGCTTTCTGAAGTGTGACTTCATCACACAGAGTTTTCACCCTTCCCTTCTCAGAACAGTTTGCTAACACTGTTGTCGTGGATTCTGCAAAGGTATATTTGGGAGCTCATTGAGGGCTATGCTGAAAAAGGAAATATCCTTACATAATACCAAAAGAGAAGCTTTCTGAGAAACTGCATTGCCATGTGTGAATGCAACTCTCAGAGTTACACGTTTCTCTTCAGTGATCAGTTTGCTAACACAGTTTTCTGGAAATCTGCAATTAGATACTTCATAGCGCAATGAAGCTTACGGTGACAAAGGAAATATCCACAGATGAAAACTAGAAAGAAGCTTTCTTAGAAACTTCTTGGTGATGTGTGAATTCATCTCACAGTGTTACAGTTATGTTTCGTGGAGCAGTGCATTAACACTGTCTTTGAGGAACCTGAAAAGGGCTTCATTAGATCGCTTTGAGGAGTACACTGATAAATGAAATATCATCCGTTCAAAACGTGAAAGAAGCTTTCTGAGAAACTACTTTCTCATCTGTGAGTTCATCTCACGGACTTATAACTTAGACTTCAGGCAGCAGTTTGCTAACACTCTTTTCTTGGAATCTGCAAAGTTATATTTGGGAGCCCTTAGGGGCCCATGGTGAAAAAGGAAATATCCTCACATAATAACTAGAGAGAAGCTTTCTGAGAGATTGCTTTCTGATGTGTGACTTCATCATACAGAGTTCCACACTTCCCTTCTTGGAACAGTTTGCTAACACTGTTGTCGTGGATTCTGCAAAGGTATATGTGGGAACTCATTGAGAGCTATGGTGCAAAAGGAAATATCCTCGCATAATAACTAAAGAGAAGCTTTCTGAGAAACTGCATTGCCATGTGTGAATGCAACTCTCAGAGGTACACGTTTCTCTTCAGTGATCAGTTTGTTAAAGCAGTTTTCTGGAAATCTGCAATTAGTTACATCATAGCGCAAAGAAGATTACGGTTGACAAAGGAAATATCCACAGATGAAAACTAGAAAAAGCTTTCTTAGAAACTTCTTGGTGATGTGTGAATTCAACTCACAGAGTTACACTTATGTTTCTTAGAGCAGTCCATTAACACTGTCTTTGAGGACCCTGACAAGGCTTCCTTGGATCGCTTTGAGACCTACGCTGATAAAGGAAATTTCATCCGTTCAAAACGTGAAAGAAGCTTTCTGAGAAACTTCCTTCTGATCTGTGAGTTCATCTCACAGACTTATAGCTTAGACTTCAAGAAGCAGATTGCTAACATTCTTTCGTGGAGTCTGGAAGTGATATTAGGGAGAACATAGGGTCCCATGGTGAAAAAGGAAATATCCTCACATAATAACTAGAGAGAAGCTTTCTGAGAGATTGCTTTCTGATGTGTGACTTCATCACACAGAGTTCCACCCTTCCCTTCTTGGAACAGTTTGCTAACACTGTTGTCGTGAATTCAGCAAAGTATATTTGGGAGCTCATTAAGGGCTATGGTGAAAAAGGAAATATCCTCGCATAATAACTAAAGAGAAGCTTTCTGAGAAACCGCAATGCCATGTGTGAATGCAACTCTCAGAGTTACACGTTTCTATTCAGTGATCAGTTTGTTAACACAGGTTTCTGGAATACTGCAATTAGATACTTCATAACGCAATGATGCTTACGGTGAGAATGGAAATATCCACAGATGAAAACTAGAAAGAAGCTTTCGTAGAAACTTCTTGTGTGATGTGTGAATTCATCTCACACGGTTACATTTATATTTCGTTGAGCAGTCCATTAACACTGTCTTTGAGGAAACTGAGAAGGGCTTCCTTGGATCGCTTTGAGGCTACGCTGATTTAGGAAATTTCATCCGTTCAAAACGTGAAAGAAGCTTTCTGAGAAACTTCTTATGATCTGCGAGTTCATCTCACAGACTATAACTTAGACTTCAGAAAGAAGTTTGCTAACACTGTTTTCGTTGGAATCTGGAAAGTGATATTTGGGAGCCCATAGGGGCCCATGGGTGAAAAAGGAAATATCCTCGCATCATAACTAAAGAGCAGCTTTCTGAGAAGAAATAGCATTGCCATGTGTTGAATGCAACTCTCAGAGTTACACGTTTCTCTTCATTGATCAGTTTGTTAACACAGTTTTCTGGAAATCTGCAATTAGATACTTCATAGAGCAATGATGCTTACGGTTGACAAAGGAAAATATCCACAGATGAAAACTAGAAAGAAGCTTTCTTAGAAACTTCTTTCTGATCTGTGAGTTCATCTCACAGACTTATAAATTTAGACTTCTGGAAAGCAGTTTGCTAACATTCTTTTCGTGGAATCTGGAAAGGTGATATTTGGGGAGCCCATGGGGGCCCATGGTGAAAAGGAAATATCCTCACATAATAACTAGAGAGAACGCTTTCTGAGAGATTGCTTTCTGATGTGTGTCTTCATCCACACAAATCTCCACCCCTCCCTTCTTGGAACATTTTGCTAACAATGTTGTCGTGGTTTCTACAAAGGTATATTTGGGAGTTCATTGAGGGCTACGTTGAAAAAGGAAATATCCTCACATAATAACTAAAGAGAAGCTTTCTGAGAAACTGCATTGCCATGTGTGAATGTAACACACAGAGTTGCATTTTCTCTTCCAGTGATCAGTTTGTTAACACGGTTTTTCTGGAAATCTGCAATAGATACTTCATAGCGCAATGACACCTTTAACGGTGACAAAGGAAATATCCACAGATGAAAAGTAGAAAGAAGTTTTCCTAGAAACTTCTTGGTGATGTGTGAATTCATCTCACAGAGTTTATACTTATGTTACGTGGAAGTAGTCCCTTAACACTGTCTTTGAGTAACCTGAGAAGGGATTCCTTGGCTCGCTTTGAGGGCCTCTACCCTGATTATGAGTACAATTTCACCCCTTCAAACCGTGAACGAAAGGCTCTTTCTGGAGAACTTCTTTTTCTGATTCTGTGAGTTCATCTCACAGACTTATAACTTTAGGATCTTCAGAAGCAGTACTTGCCTAACACTCTTTTCGTTGGAATCTGGGAAAAGTGATATTTGGGAGCCCTTACGGCCGGCCCCATGGTGGTACAGCGAAATATCCTCACATTAATAACTAGAAAGACGCTTTTCTGACGAGAGATTTGCTTCTGATTTCTTGATGTGTGTCTGTATCACACAGAGTTCCACCCTTCCTTTCTTGGAACAGTTTGCTAACACTGTTTTCGTGGATTCTACAAAGTTATATTTGGGAGTTCTTTGAGGGTAATGGTGAAAAGGGAATTATCCTCACATAATAACTAAAGAGAAGCTTTCTGTGAAACTGCATTGCCATGTGTGAATGCAACTCACGGAGTTCAACGTTTCTCTTCAGTCGTCAGTTTGTTAACACAGTTTTCTGGAAACCTGCAATTAGATAGTTCATAGCGCAATGAAGCTTAAGGTGAAAAAGGAAATATCCACAGATGAAAACTAGAAAGAATATTTCGTAGAAACTTCTTGGTGATGTGTGACTTCATCTCACAGAGTTACACTTATGTTTCGTGGAGTAGTCCATTAACACTGTCTTTGAGGAACATGAGAAGGGCTTCCTTGGATCACTTTGAGGCCTACGCTGAAAGAGGGAATTTCATCCATTCAAAACGTGAAAGAAGCTTCCTGAGAAACTTCTTTCTGATCTGTGAGTTCATCTCACAGACATATAACTTAGATTTCAGAAAGCAGTTTGCTAACACTCTTTTCGTTGAATGTGGATAGTGATATTTGGGAGCCCAAAGGGGCCAATGGTGAAAAAGGAAATATCCTCACATAATAACTAGAGAGGAGCTTTCTGAGAGATTGCTTTCTGAGGTGTGACTTCATCACACAGATTTCCACCCTTCCTTTCTTGGAAGAGTTTGCTAACACTGTTGTCGTGGATTCTGCAAGGTATATTTGGGAGCTCATTGAGAGCAATGGTGAAAAAGGAAATAATCACACACATAATAACTAAAGAAAAGCTTTCTGAGAAACTGCATTGCCATGTGTGAATGCAACTCACAGAGTTACACGTTTCTCTTCAGTGATCAGTTTGTTAACACAGTTTTCTGGAAATATGCAATTAGATCCTTCATAGCGCAATGAAGCTTGCAGTGACAAAGGAATTATCCACAGATGAAAACTAGAAAGAAGCTTTCCTAGAAACTTCTTGGTGATGGGTGAATTCATCTCACAGAGTTACACTTATGTTTCGTGGAGCAGTGCATTAACACTGTCTTTGAGGAACCTGAGAAGGGCTTCTTTGGATCGCTTTGAGGCCTACGCTGATAAAGGAAATTT